>NW_027505953.1:0-162745 GCF_021521415.1 Bidens hawaiensis | reverse complement strand
ATGTTGTTTCGGGTAAGATTTGATATTTTTCAACCTTTCCGAGTAAGCTTAGTCATTTTTTGACTAACTGTATGATTTTCGGGCATGCTTTGAAGTGTTTACACTTTCCGGGTAGAGTACACTATTGTACTCATTTCCCAAGCAAGCTTGAAGTCTTGAGATAATTATGTGTTGTTATAGATAGCTTTAACAAGAAATTCTTGTTTCGGGCAAGCTATGCATGTTATATGCTGATTGTGATTCCAAGTAAACTTTATGAACTTAGACAAGTACATCAAGTAAGCTTTGTGATTTGTGTGAATATGTTGTTAGGAAAGGTTTGTTAATCTTTCCGGGCATGCTTAGATATTACTATATAAGTTTGTCATTTTTCGGGTATGGTTTGGCATGTTGAAATCCCTCGGGTAAGGGCATACCTGATGATTGAATGTGTTTATCCTAGCAAGCTTAGTGCTAACATAGGATTTTCGGTCAAGCTCTATGAAATTTAGACTATAGCACACTTAAATGTTTATGTTTTTTAATTTCATTCCGAGCATGCTCTGTGATATGTGTGTTTATGATTTCTTTGAAATTACAAGTGTTTTCAGGCAAACTTTGTTTTCCGGGCACACTTTATATTCCGGTACACTTTTGTTCCCTCAATATACTTGGTAATTTCAAAATCTAACTTTCCGAGTACACTGTCTGCAAGAATTTCTTTTCCGGGCACACTTTGTACTATATGAAGGTTATCCGGGTATACTTTGCATTAATAAGGTGTTCGGGCACACTATTTTCTTGAATGGTTGCTCGGGCACACTATGTGTTCAAGTATGCTTGATTGAATATTGTATTTAGTATGATAAAATTGATTATGATTTTTATTAGGGTTTATGCTAGATAAGTTTTAATTTGAGTTTGAGAAATCTATATGGGTGTCTTGATTGATTCCTAGTAAGGATGTTTATTTGATGTTTATACTTGATTATTTGCCTTGTGATTAATTTCTCAAAAAATCTAGTATTTCGGGTAAGCTTTCTTCATTATGTCTTAACTCTAAATTAATTAGCTTGATCGAGCAAGGTTTATAAATAGAAGAATTCGGGCAAACTTTGTATATTCAAAAATGAAAATTTTCCAAGCAAAGTTTGATCGGGTAAGCTTTGTAAGTGGATGTATACCGAGTAGACTTTGAAAAGAATAATTCCGAGTAAGGTTTTATTAACTTAAAAGATAAATATTATTTTTAATATCAAGTGGATAATGTTACTGTTTGACAGCTAATAATTCACAAAAAGACAAAGAGCATTTAAAACCCACTTTCAAAAAGTATATAAGAAGGAGTTAGGAAAAATTTTCAACATTATTTTTCCATCTCTCTCCTTCCACTGCAAACTGCTTACTCTCAAAGAAACCCAAACCGACTTATCACATTCTATTATTCCTAACCCTAACTTAAATTAGCCCTCTAATTCCGACTGAGTCAGCAACATTAATGTGTTTTCCGACGACAATTAGGCTATAATGAGCTTTGATTATGTATCTGATTACTAATACTCTGTTTATGTGTGTAGGTTATAAATTTGTCGAAGAACAGGTTCTTGATGATTTTCTCTCTTTTCTTTCTTCTTCATTTTTATACCTTGAAATTATCTAAAGTACTGAACTTTATGACTAATTTCACTTTGAATATGTTTGTTTGTGTGATTCAGATATGGCAGACGATGAACCCAAGTATGTCTTCGAACCAAAACATAATATGTGTGCACTTCTACAAGTGACACCTTACAATGAGCCGATGGCTAGGATGATAACTTGGATGGCTCGGTCCAACGTTAGTTTTGCGTTCACCGAAAGCCCTGTCATATACAGAAAACATTCTTTGGATTTCTGGAGATCTGCTGAACTGATTGAGGACATAAATGGTAAAGGAATCGAGGCAACCATGGCTAGACAAGAGATACATATTACGGAGAGAATGATAAGAAGATGTCTCCGGTTGAATGATGGTGATCACAACTCAATAATCTTCAACCCACCCCACCAAATGAAAATATTTGAATAGACAATGGGTTATCAAGGAAATGTTCATGATGGACAGTTTCAGAAGGGCATGTTTCCTATGCTGTACAGATTTCTTATTCACCATGTTATACAAGGATTTGCTCCAAGGAAGGGATCGTGGACCTTGATGAGTCACGACTTGGAAAATGCCACAGTTGGGATTGTATATGATCTGCCCTTCAATTTCTCTAAGATGATATTTGAAGGATTAGTAGGAAATATGAAGAAGCCTGAAAGAAAAAGATTTTTACAATATCCAAGATTCCTACAGATAATCTTCAATAGTGAGCTTCAAGATCTACCCACTGTTGGAACTACACACCAACTGCAAGACCCTGACACATATAGAAGAATCAAAAATCCAGATGTCTCAAATACATACAACTCAAATGTTCCATTTGAGATATTGCCATGGTTATTGGACCATGACTTGCAAGTGATGCCAGTACCTGAGTTAAGCTCAGAGGAGATGGTAATGGAAATGAAGGAGGAGACGAAGTGAATATTGAAGTTGTTGCACCTATTCAGGGGGAGCAAATTGAGCACATTGAACAACCAATTATTCCATCACCACCACAAACTCCACCACACCAGATCACTCACACAACACCTCAAACCCTAACCATTAGCCAACCTGAAACCTCATCACATACATCACCACCACCACAAACACCACCTACATATAGTCCAACCCACACAGACTCACTCATTCTAAGCCCAGTTCATACACAATCACCACCAACATCCACTTACCAAACTCACACCACAGAATAACCTGAACATGAAACATTCTTCACAACACCACCCACATCACCACTCACTAACACAGACCTGTTCCAGAGAAATCTAGATTTGACGTTAGAAAATGCTGAATTGAAAAGTAGAAATGAGGAGGTGACCAATGAAAATGTGATGCTGTTAGAGAAGTTGGTTCAAGCTAACATGAGAATTCAAGCCCTGGTGCAGGAGGTTGAGAAGACCTCAGCTGCCCCAAAATAGGGGGAGAATGAATCTAGGCCAACTGTCTCAAATGTGAATGTTGAAGAGACTGTAGCAGTTGTTGAGACTGCAGACAGTTTAAAGCTGATTATGAGTATGTATGATGATGGAGAGGAAAGTAGTGATGAAAGGAGGATTGATGACGATGAGCATGAAAGAGATATGTCTGAGGGTGCAAAACAAGACTATGATTACATTAATGAAAGAAGTGATAAAGAGACTGTTGAGAAAGTAAATGAAATTGAAAAGATAAATGTTGAAGAGCAGGCTGAGACAGAGGAAAGGATTGAGGAGATAAATACAGAAGAGAATGTGGCTATCACTGATATGGCTACTGATATTCCTACTGACATTGCTACTGATGTCTTGACTGACATACTTACAGAAGTAGACACTGAAGTAATGAATGATGAAGATACTTCTACTGAGGAGATTGTGCTCACTGAACCAGAAATTGAACAAGCAGAATGCTCTAAAACTTCAGTTACAGAAAGTGAAGAAGATTTAAAGAAAAGGCTGGAAAATAGAAAAGCCAAAGTTACAGAAGAAGAGCCTGTTATGGCATATCCTGAAAAGGATGTATTGTTTAGAGAAGATGATGAAGTTGCTGCTGCTGCTTTAAGGGAACAAGAAAACATTTTGAGAGAAACAAGGGACAGAGAAATACTGGCCCAAACTATGGACCCTGTAGAGTTGGCATAACAGGAAAACATGATCAATCAAGCCAAATTTGCAAGGGAATTCATTGAAGAAGTGGCTGATCAAGAATCGATAGAGGCCTTGATTGGGTTGAGAAGAGATGAGGAAGTTGATAACTCCCTAGCTATGGTGGTCAGCATGTTTCAAACTGAAAGTCAACAAGAAACAAAGTCAAATGAAACTGCTGAACCAGTAAATCTGAATACTGATATGATGGCTAAAGAAGAAATTGGTGAGTCTATGGCCTCAATGGCTGCACAGAAATGGGCTCAACAGATCAAAGATGACATTAAACAAAATCCTGATGAATGGGAGTATGTGGATGGTCCTAAGTATGGAAACAAGTATTCAAGGAAAAGGGATCGACCAGAAACATTCATGTCAGATGAAGGTACTGAGTCTGTAAAGAAAGGGAGATGGGATGATAAGAACAACTACTTTGTAGAAACCCTTATGATGAAGCAAGTCCCATAAGGGCAATTCCTTTGCAGACTTTAAGGCCAGATGAATATGTGCAAGGAGTGCTAAATGTATCAATCCCTGAGAATCCACCTTCTGATGAACCACAGATTGATGCAATGAAAGATCTAACTGAAGGTGAGGATGAGTCTGAAGACTCTGATGATGATGATGATGACCCTGAGAATGATCAGGAAATGAATGTGAAAGCTACTAACGTTGTGTCCCCTCAAGTCACAATGACTGAGGAACAAAGGACAAACATTGAGTTGAGTATGAGGGAGGCTAAAAGGAAAAATCCTTTGGTTGTAAAATTGAGAACATATGGCATAAGTTTTGATTCATTGGCTGATCTTGATGACGATCAGTTGCAGATGAGACTTGACAGAGAGAGAGAAGGTGATTGAAAAGTGTGTAAAAGAAAATGAAAAACTTGAAAAGATGGAAAATTTGAAGAAAAAATTTGGAGGAATGTGTGGATACCAACTGGAAAGAGGTATGAAGCCTGAGATTGTTGAATATTTATCCAGAGAATCAGTGTTGGACCAATACAACAAACTGAAAGGAAAGAAAAATTGAAAAGGGTCCAAGCTGAGAGCTCTACTAAACAGGGTGAACCAACTGATGAACCTCAAGCAAAGAAGAGAAGAATCCAAATGTTGAGAGAAAAACAAAAGAAACAGACTAAAAAGAAAAACCAGATGAAGTGCCTACTATTGAAACACCCATCCCAGAGGAACCTAAGTCTGTACCAGAAGATGAACCACTTGTTCCTTGGGAAAATGAAGAAATGATAAACATTCTAAGAAACATAATGATAACTCAGAGAGAAATGACTGAAGCAGAATTCAATGTCTTGGAAAAAGAGGATCTGAAATACCTCTTTTATTTACAAAAGGCTGAATGGGAAGAGGCTTTAAGAGAAGGAGAGAACCCAAGATACTACGCTGATGGTAGGTTTGTACTTGCTGGATTGGCAAGAACTCCTGGAATGGAAAAGATGTTAAGAGAACTTAAAGCAGCAGGACATGATATTGTTGAATTAGCTAACCTTCATACAGAAATGGTAGAGGCTGTCTATGTAAAAGTTTTCAACTAGGGACATCAAAAGCCCAAGAAGTCTGTTCCTTTCAGAACTCCTATTTCAAGAAGACTTCCACAAGGAGGAAGAGGTCAAGGAGGAAGAGGTGAATCAAGCAGTTCAGCACAACAAAGAACAAGACCACAATCTAATGTGGATCTACCAAGAGAACTGTACTATGATTCTGTCACTGACACCCTCAAGGTTATTATGGAGAGCAGATTATTAAGAGAGATTTTGGTTAGAAGTGACTTCCGTGAGTTTAATGAAGAACAGTTGAGTAGGATGGCCACTCTCCATTTGAATGACTACAGAAACAGGAACAGATCTGCAGGTAGACAAATGAATGATCTATCAAAGTACCTGCATGAAGAAGCTGATAAAGGATTCCAATTCTTAAAAAAAAAGAGAGAAGCTGGAGATTGATTCAGTCTCACAAATCAAGAAGGATTTCGAAGTTGAGAAGAAAGGACATAACCGAGAGAGACTATCAAATGAATGTCGGAGATCAGAATCCATTATCCAACATGAATGCTTGCATAAGTATGAGAATAGGATGAGACGCCCCAACTACACAGTACAGAAGAATGGCATAATTGCTGATATTGAATACAAAGAGAATGCTGATCACTTCTTACCGAGAAACTCAGATGGAAAGACATTGGGGATCATCAAGGAAGATGAAGATTTGACATATCTGCACAGTGAAGATCTCATGGATATAAGGGACTTGGCTTTACCAGAAAGTCACATTCATTACCAAGCCCTTAATATCTTCAAAATGAAAGCTGCTTCAGAGCTAATCAACAGAAGACAACCCGTTAATGATGCAAGAAGAAGATAAGATTAATAGAATAGGCTTTGTTTTGTAATATCTTCGGACAACTTTATGATTATGTAATTTTTCTTATGTTATTTGAATATGCAATTTTGATTTTTGATTTGATGTGTATTTTTGCTGAGTGTAAGTAACCATAGAAATGTTTTGGGTCAGCTGAGGTGTTCCAATCTAGGGAGAGATTGTTGAGTCAAGAAATTGACCTAAGGGGGAGATTGTTGAGTCAAAGATTTGACCTAAATGAAGTACATGGAAGATTGGAATCCTCTCAACCTCCTCTGATTTCGCTAAGTAATGGATCCGAGCACACCTTAAACATCCGAGCAAGCTTTTACTTAACCGAGTACGATATTTTGCCTACCGGGCAAGGTTTACTTCAAGTAGTCTTCTTTAGTGGATATCCGAGCAGGGTTTGCAAATTAGTGCATTGCCGGGTAAGGTACACTAGTTTATGTAAATCCGGGCAAGGTTCACTTTATCAAGCAAGTCTGTTCTTCAGAACCAAGTATTTTACTCTTCCGAGTAAGGTTTGGTTGACCAAGTCCAAGAAGCCAAGTGATTGGAAGACCGGGCAAGGTATTCATTAATAAGTATGATCCAAGTATGCTTGATAATCCAAAGGAATATCTCTAAGTAATATCGGGCAAGGTTCAGCTCAAGCAAGGAACAGTACTCCCGAGTACACTTTGCTAATAAGTTATTTTATAGCAAAGAGCTGAAATGGATCATTGAAGAACAAGGTTGCTCGTAAGGAGTTGTCGGGCAAAGTCTGGCAAAGTCAAGAAGACTGAAGTCTACTCGGTGAGTATTTTACTTGGTAAAATACTCTTCAATTAAAGTCTACCCGAAAATTGATCCCGAGCACACTTCTATGTTACCAAGTTATGAAGGATGGCCGAGCATACTCGGAAAGACCAAATTGGTGCAAAGCCTACCTGGAGGACTTGTTTTACACATAGTTTATTTTGAATATGTAATTTGAATATGTATGATTGTATTTAGGGTTTCTAGAAGGAATGACAGCTGTCCTAGGTTTTAAGGCCTATAAATAGAATGTTTAGGGCACGCCGCCAAGAGAGAGTGGACACGAACTTTGAGCCTTTACACTTTTTGGATAAGAAAGAATATTTTTTGAAAGTGACGGCTGTCCTTGGATTCCTAAAAACCCTAAATCGATTAAACTCAGGTTGTTCTGTGGTGTGAGTTTTGAAAATGGATGGTGGTGGTGATTGTGTATGAGGTGGGCTTGAAATGAATGGATCAGTATGAATTGGACTTGTTGGTGGTGGTGTTTGTGGTGGTGGAGATGTATGTGTTGATGATGGTATAATTGGTTGGTCAATGTGTGGTGGTGACTGTGGTGGTGTTGGAATAGGTTGTTCTATTTGCTCAGATTGCTCCCCCTGATCAGGTGCAACTATCTCCATAGCTACTCCAGCTCCTCCTTCATCTCCATCAACATTATCATCTCCATCATCAGAGTCTCCATCATCACTCTCATCATCATCTCCTCCTTCCTTCTCTGAGCTTAACTCAGGCACTGGCATTATTTTCAAATTATGATCCAACAACCATGGTAGAATTTCAAATGGAACTTCAGAATTGAATCTATTGGCCACACCCGGATTCTTAATTCTCTTGTATGTGTCAGGGTTCTGCAGTAGGTGTGTAATTCCCATAGTTGGTAAATCTTGTAATTCTCTACAAAAGATTATCTGCAAGAACCTTGGGTATTGCAAAAATCTATCCTTCTCATCCTTTTTTCATATTTGAAATTAATCCCTCAAAGATCATCTTTGAAAAATTAAATGGCAAATCATAAATGATTCAACAGTGGCATTTGCTATATCACGACTCATCAAGGTCCATGATCCTTTCCTTAGAGCAAACCCCTGTATCACATGGTGAATGAGGAATCTATACAGCATTGGAAACATCCCCTTTTGAAACTACCCATCATGTGCAGTACCCTGATAACCCATCGTCTCTTCAAATATCCTCATCAGGTGATCAGTGTTGACATTAATATTATTATGATCATCATCATCCAACCGTAAACATCTTCTGATCATCCTTTCTGTCACATGTATCTCATGGCTAGCAACAGATGCTTCAATTCTTTTCTCATTGATATCTTCAACAAGTTCCGCAGATCTCCAGAAATCCAGTGAATGATTTCTGTAGATGACAAGATTTTCAGTGAAGGCAAAACTGACATTTGACCGAGCCATCTATGTAATCATTCTTTCCATCGGCTCGTTGTCAGGTGTGACTTACAAGAGTGCACACATATTATGCTTCTTCTCGAAGAAGTATTTGGGTTGTTCTTCTTCTGCCATATCTGAACATATTCAAAGTGAAATTAGTCATAAAGTTCAGTACATTAAATAATTTCAAGGTATAAAACTGAAGAGGAACGAGAGAAAAAATCGTCAAGAACCTGTTCTTCGACAAATTTATAACCTAAACAAAGAAACAGAGTATTAGTAATCAGATACATAATCAAAGCCCATTATAGTTTAATCGTGATCGGAAAACACATTATTATTGCTTACCGAGTCAGAATTAGAGGGCTAATTCAAGTTAGGGTTTGGATTAAAGATGAATGTGATAAGTCGGTTTAGGTTTTGTTTGCGAGTAAGCAGTTGCAGTGGAAGGAGAGAGAGGGAAAAGTAATATTGAAAATTTTGCCTAACTCCCTCTTATATACCTTTTGAAAGTGGGTTTTAAATGTCTTTTGTCGTTTAGTGAGTTATTAGCTGTCACACAGTAACATTATCCACTTGATATACTAAAACATTTCTATACCCTTTTAGTAAACCTTACTCGGAAAATTTTAACATATAACTACTCGGTATATTTCCACTTACACTAAGCTTACCCGAATAAAATAAAAACATCAAACCTTGCTTGGTCAAGCTAAGTAATTTAAAGTCAGGATACTATGTGTAACGATTCCGGCAAATTCAGGTATACCCTAGCCGGAATATACTATTTACGTGTTATTTAATACTGAATATATGAATTATTATGTGTTTATACGAGTATATAAGATTCACAGTACGAATTATACTCAAATGTACAACTAGTCGTATCGGAATTACGATTAATCGATGAACGGTTATTGAAACCCGAACAAATCGGGAATTACATTATAGACGAAATATATAATGTTTAGTGATGTTTACGAAGTATTAAAGCTTCGGGATAAATGAATTATAGCACAGAAAAAGGATTTCGATTTATTAGTACGTCGGTACGGTAAACGAAACCTTTAACATCAAACCAAGCAAGAGACGATCGTTCAAGCCGAAAAAGATGCATAATTACCGACAATACGATGTGTTAAGTCATTAAATATCATGGTTAAGTTTTTTAAAGTTTTTAAATCAGTTTTATATAAATTTCATTTTTAAACCGAAAAACGAACTGAACCAGATTATCCACAACATTATCCGGATTACACAATCCGAATGTGTGGCCAATATTTGAGATGTGGGCCCCACCCCACACCCTATCTTGGACCGATCAGTCCACTTGTTCCCATAAACATTTCATTTTTATTTTTTCTATCACCATATTCTCAAAACTCTCTCAACCCTTCACTCATTCAAACAAAAACCTTGGAGTTTTGAGAAGATTCATAAGGTATAAACATATTGTTATGGTTTAATCTTGGTTTTAATTCCATAATCTTGAGAAAATGAGGTTTCAAATGAAAAATGGGTGAAAACCCGAGATGAAACCGATTCTCATGTGAACAAGAGATGTATACAAGTTATACAAAGGATCTTGGTCCAAGAAAGTAGTTAAAAGAGTCAAAAACGAATTTTTACGGTCAAAATCTTTGTTTTGATGTTTTAATCGAAACCATGAAAGAAATGGCTTGATTGTGGGTATAACTTGCTTGGTGTGGTGTTATTGTGCTTGTAGGTGTTGTATCTAGTGGCTAGCAAAGGCTAGAAACCAAGATCTTTGCGATCTAACGCTAGAAAACACAAGGTAGTTCGGTTTTCGTATGATTTAGATAATTTGGACAGATTGTGATAGACCTAGATTTGGGTCACGAAATTTCACAGAGATGATCTACACATGAAAATATGAGATCTGTGAATTTTTGGTAATTTTTGGATAAAGGATGAATATCTGGTGAATTTAATGCTCGGTTTTGGCCAAAAATGGTGAAAAATAGCTAAACATCATGAAAAATTCTGGAAAATTTAAGATAGGCTTTTTATAACATATAAAAGTAACACACAAAATTTCAGTTTCATTGGAGAAGTCTATGTAGGAATTTCGGTAAAACGAGTTCTAGGGATTTCTAGCTCGGTTTTGGTAAAAATGGCATGAAAAATGAGTTTTTGGTTCTGGAAAAATTACAGGGAACTATTTGGGTGACAGGGGTCATCCCAGAAAAATTTGGGATTTTTCGAAGGTCGTTTGGTATTTTCGACATATTTGGTGTTTAAATGACGTTTAAAAATGGTTAAATAAATTTTAGATATAAAAATTAATTCTGGAAAAATTTTATAAAATTCCTTACTGTCAAAATATGGTTTATACAAAATTTCAAGGTCCGAGACTAAACAGATATTTATTTGTGCTAAATGGAACTAAAAAAAAAACAAACTTTTAAAGCTTAAAACGAGTAAACCGGCGAAGTTCGCCTAAGCGAGCTGACTGGTGTTTGAAAACCTTAAAAATGGATGATTTTTATGAAACTACGTTAATCAAGTAAAAATAAATCATCCGAAAATAATTCGGATGATTTGGGTAATTTTACCCGACTTAACCGTTTCCGGTGTATTAAAGGCGGAAACGGGCCCCGCGGCCAAACGGGGTATCTAACCGAGCTCTAATTTCACCACTTTAATGAAAATATCAATAACAACTATTTTCGGGTCGTGTGTGGTCAAACTCATTTTTGTAAACATAAAGACGGATAACCGTGCTAGGCACGCAAAACGAGAAAACAAAACTAACGGTAGTTTTGACTAAAGAACTCTAAGTGATATCACAATCTAAGTCCTGAAAAGTATTTCGGGGTTAACATTGTCCCCGGATCGTGTACGGTACTGGGTTAACAGTGTCCCCAGACGTACCGGTTAACACGAATTTAAGTTATATTGATAGAAATTGTGTAGTAACGATTTGGGGGATCGTATTACAGATCTGTACCAGTAGCCGTGCACCGTAGTACATCTTGCTCACAAGAAGGTGAGTTTTCACGAGCCCCTTTTTACTGAACTGTTTTAAATATTTTCCCGGGCGGAAAGCATGTTTCTATCAAAGTGTTTAAGTACATGCTAATCGCATGGAAACGAATGTATTTATATAATGTTTATTGTACGGAAATCGTACGGTAATGTATTAAGATGGTAATTAACTGAGTTGATAATATTGTAAGGCCCGAAACAGTGTTCTGGGTTAACAGTGTCCCCAGAGATTATTAAATGTATTTCTGGGGTAACCGAGTCCCCAGAGGATATTGGAAATGTTCTGGCTTAACAGTGCCCCCAGAGGTTATTAAATATGTTTCTGGGTTAACAGTGTCCCCAGAGGTTATTAGATATGTTTCTGGGTTAACAGTGTCCCCAGGGGTAATTTGATGTGTTTCGGTGTTAACAGAGTTTTCACTTGTGAACTCAGTATAATTACATCGCTTATTTATGATTTTTATAATGATTTGTCATGGTTTATTTAAATTAGTGAAACTCACCAACTATTCGTAGTTGACCCGTTTTCTTTACATGCTTTCTAGGTGCACTCAAATTGGAATAAGTGATCTGTGTTCGATGCTGTGTGCTATTTTGTGGAAGCTTAGAGAACTATATTTTGCATTAAAAATGTTAATGTACTATCGGTAACACTTATGTGATAACGCTTAGATGGTTATGAAACTCAGAACAATGTAATACGTTTAAATTAATGTAGTGGTGTTTTCTTTATAAACAATGCTGTTGATATCAGATGTGTCTGTTGCATCCCGTGTACGTTTCCGCTGAGGTTACGGGGTGTTACAAAACTTGGTATCAGAGCCATTGGTTATAAAGAATTCGGATGTCTTTAAAAGATACCTAAAATATAACCAGTAGCTCAAGTATTATAGGATCTGAATATCAACTAATAATTTATTGTGACGAGATCGGGATGAACTTGGATGGACAAGTGGGTTATTATGGTCCGGAACATAATAACAGACTTGTTTGCACGAGGGAATTCAGGGAAAGTCACGGGGGACTTTAATAGGTAAAATTGGCAACATACGTGCAAATATGTGATAATATTGTTATGTGGTCAAGTTGTATAAGTAAGTGTATATTAATTTGATTATGATTTACACTATGGAAAGAACTATATGTTTGTTAACTTGTGTGCAGGTAAAATGTCAAGAACTCCTAGTTTGTCGATTGAGGAGGACCCGGAGGAGGTCAGCTCCGGGGACTCTAGGAGCCCACTCGTAGCATCTAGCACAGAGCCTAGCGAGGCTAGCCTTAGGAGTTCCGGCCAGTCCTCCCCAGCTAGGATTGCCAGATCCCCTACCCCATCCGCACCACAAGCCGCCCCTGCACCCCCCGGATTCGGACCCCGCCTCACGGCGCGGATCAGTATCCCACATGTCCGACCTACCTCGCCCCCACCCAGACCTGCTACCCGCAGGGGCGAGTCCTCCCGCTCTCAGCCCGAGCCTGCGACTCCACCTGTGTGGGGTCTTCCTAGACAGGAACGGGACGCGGCGGCCTGGCTCCGAGTGCTCACCGAACAGGTGAATGAGCACTCCGCCGCCCTGACGGTGGGAGTCCAGAGGAGGATGTACTTGGGGGATTGCATACTGGACCATCAGTATGCGATTGCCCAGCTGAAGAGGGAGTGCTCATACTCCCAATGGATGCTCGGCCGGATGGAGATGCGGGTCCGGGTTATGATGGCTGTGCTGGTGGTGTTGGTGGCGATATTGGTGGGGTTGGTTTACCACCGTGTTTAGTTGTGTTGGAATGGGAATAGACAGGGACCGTTTTTTTTTATACTCTGTGTAAGCAGTTAGTGGTGATGCTAACATCGAGTGAATCTTGTTTAGTTATAATACAACCACTGGCCCTTAGGGGGGGGTCTCTTTTGGGGCATATCAGTATAGATACTTTTGGGTATCATTCAAGCACTGACCCGTTGCGGGTTAAGTCGAGATGATGCCGACATAGGCCCTACGTATGAAAACTTAACTAATGTAATAGTGACAGGAAAGTAATATGAACGGATGTTTGTGTAATATGTACTAACGTTTATTAATGAATGGAATGTTTGTTGTGTTTTATGATTGGAACTTGTATTAATTATATATATTTCTTGATGTTGTGTAGAATGGCACCAAAACGATCAGCCCAAATGTCGGAAGGGGATGTGAGCCGTTTGATTGCTCGACAGTTGGAGGCGGCGATACCGGATATAGTATCGCGCATCGCCGCCAGTATTAACAATTCGACCAATCCAACCCCTCCGAGCAATCAAACGACCACCAATAATGACGGGGAATGAAATACTGCTCCTCCGCAGAATGATAACACGATTCCGAGTAATGACGCACCGCCTAGGGTGGTCGTTACAGACAGTAATGGCCCTATACCTACGGTAGAGACGAACCGTACTGAACCGATTCGTGCATCCAGGGGATGTTCGATCAAGGACTTGATGTTGTGCAAACCTCTAGAGTTTAGCGGGTCTGAAGGACCAAATGGGTTAGTTAAGTGGATCGAGAAAATAGAATCCGTGGTGAATATCAGCAACTGCCCCGAGGATTGTGTTGTTAAGTATGCTGCCTGTACATTCACGGACCATGCCTTGACATGGTGGAACACGATAGTGCAGACCCGGGGCCAGGCGGCGACAAACCGCATGACCTGGACGGAGCTCAAGGCTCTTGTACTGGAACATTTCTGCCCGAAAAACGAATTGCAAAAATTAGAAAATGAATTGTGGAACCTGGAGATGCAGGGGGCAGACCATTTGGGTTATACGAACCGGTTTAATGAGTTGTCGCGATTGGTACCATGGTTGGTCACCCCAGAGTCGAAGAGGGTGGAGCGTTATATTTGGGGGCTAACTCCAGTTGTAAGGAGTATAGTCAATTCTGGGGGACACCAGACATATGAGGGTGCGGTGACGCAAGCGGGTATCGTAACGTACGATTTCGTAAGGAGCGGGTCACTGAAGGTGGCGGGAGAGTCCGCTGGAGGAAAGCGGGGTACACATGACCATAGGACCCAGGAAAAGCAGCAAGGTAAACGTGCTAGACCCACTGCCCAGAACTACGCCATAACTAGTTCGGGCGGAAGGCAAGAACCGCAGAAGGGAACGTTTCCTAAGTGTGGGAAATGCGGTTACCACCATGGTGGCATGTGCAAAGAAGTGGTGTGCCACCGGTGCGGCAGGATTGGGCACTACGCACCGAGT
The DNA here is from genome assembly GCF_021521415.1 of Bidens hawaiensis. Lineage (NCBI taxonomy): Eukaryota > Viridiplantae > Streptophyta > Magnoliopsida > Asterales > Asteraceae > Bidens > Bidens hawaiensis. The sequence goes on along the minus strand of NW_027505953.1, from coordinate 148,175 downwards.
TGTAGGACAAACCTGAACAACTTGAACCGACAACCGCAACCTATCCATGCGCAGCCATTTAGGACCCAATCAGCCCGACAACAAAACCCACAAGGAAATCAAGTGATGACCACCAGTCGTGCTTGCTTTGAATGCGGTAGCACAGATCACATCAAGAAAAACTGTCCGAAGCTGAATCAAGGAGGAAATGGGCGGCAACCCGCGGGTCAGGCATTGTCGTCCAATCCGGCGCGAGGCCGAGCATTCGTGATGGAGGCGAACGAGGCACGCCAGGACCCCAGCGTAGTGACAGGTACATTCCTCGTCTCTGATCATTACGCTTCTGTATTATTTGATACAGGCGCCAATAGAAATTTTGTCTCCGTTAGATTCCTGTCGATAGCAAACCTTCCAATTGGTGAAACCATAGAACCTTACACCGTAGAAGTCGCTAACGGTAAAACCATGATAGTTAATCAGATAGTTCGGAATTGCCCTTTTATTCTGAACGAACAATCCTTTCTGATTGACTTGTTACCGGTAGAATTGGGTAGTTTTGACGTGATAGTGGGAATGGATTGGTTAGCACGTAACAAAGTAGAAATAAACTGTGAAAAGAAAATCGTCAAGATCCGGGTGTCGGATGACGAGGAGGTATTAGTACAAGGAGAAAAATCCGGCACCATGATACCATTTATATCCCACCTCAAGGTGTTAAAATATATACGTCAGGGATGTGTGGCGTATCTAGCGAGCCTGACGGCCACTGATTCTGAGGAGAAACGGGTGGATGATATTCCAGTGGTACGCGAATTTCCACAAGTCTTCCCAGAAGACCTTCCTGGATTACCGCCAACCCGACAGGTCGAATTCAGAATCGATCTATTACCTCAAGCTGGCCCTGTTGCTAAGGCACCCTACCGACTTGCACCATCAGAGATGCAAGAATTATCCAACCAATTGCAAGAATTGTTGGATAAAGGATTTATACGTCTTAGTTATTCCCCGTGGGGTGCACCGGTACTATTCGTGAAAAAGAAGGACGGAAGCCTTAGAATGTGCATTGATTACAGGGAGCTGAACAAGTTGACAATCAAAAATAGGTATCCTCTCCCCCGAATCGATGATCTGTTCGACCAACTGCAAGGTGCGAGCTATTTCTCAAAAATTGATCTTAGATCGGGATACCATCAGGTTAGAATTCAGGAGGAGGATATCCCAAAAACCGCATTCCGGACTCGCTACGGCCATTACGAGTTCTTAGTTATGCCTTTCGGGCTAACAAATGCGCCAGCAGTATTCATGGATCTCATGAATCGAGTCTGTAAACCCTACGTCGATAAATTCGTCATCGTGTTTATTGACGATATTTTAATATACTCAAATAGTAAAGAAGAGCATGAGCAACACTTGAGATTAATTTTAGAGCTTCTAAATCAGGAGAAGTTGTTTGCAAAATTCTCCAAGTGTAACTTCTGGTTACAAGAAGTGCAATTCCTTGGTCACGTTATAAACCACCAAGGAATACACGTTGATCCAAGTAAGGTTGAAGCAGTTAAGAATTGGCAAGCGCCTAAATCGCCAAAGGAAATCCGCCAATTCTTAGGCTTAGCTGGATACTATCGTCGATTTATAGAGAACTTTTCCAGCATCGCCCAACCTTTAACCCTCCTGACTCAAAAGGATCGAAAGTATGATTGGGGAGAAGATCAGGAAACGGCGTTTCAAACGCTAAAACAAAGATTGTGCCAAGCGCCGATCTTAAGTCTCCCCGACGGAGACGATGGTTTTGTCGTGTATTGTAACGCATCCCGTAGAGGATTGGGATGTGTGTTGATGCAGAATAATAAAGTCATAGCCTATGCTTCCCGACAGTTAAAAGTACACGAGAAAAATTACACTACTCATGACTTAGAACTGGGAGCAGTTATCTTCGCACTTAAAATCTGGAGACATTATCTCTACGGTACAAAGTGCACCATCTTCACCGATCATAAAAGTTTGCAACACATATTCGATCAGAAAGAACTGAATATGAGACAACGAAGATGGGTCGAATTATTAAGCGACTATGACTGTGACATCCGTTATCACCCCGGCAAGGCTAACGTCGTAGCCGATGCCTTGAGTATGAAGGATCGGGTTAAGCCATTGCGAGTGCGAGCGCTGGGGATGATAGTCCAGTCGAACCTTTCGGATTTGATTCGAGTCGCTCAACGCGAGGCGTTGGAAGAGGAACAATTGGAAAAAGAGGGACTTTTCGGTAACGAGAAGAATTTCGAACAGCGCAAGGACGAAATTCTCTACATCAAAAATCGGATTTGGATCCCGACCCTCCATGATCTTCGTGAATTGATCATGAACGAAGCGCATAAATCGAAATATTCCATACATCCGGGTTCGGATAAGATGTACAAGGATGTGAAAGAATTCTACTGGTGGCCGGGTATGAAAAAGGATATAGCCACGTACGTCAGTAAATGTATGACTTGTGCGAGGGTTAAGGCGGAACACCAGAAACCCTCGGGAATGTTAGAACAACCGGAAATTCCTGAATGGAAGTGTGAGCAGATCACAATGGATTTTGTGACACACCTCCCCAAGACGTCCCGAGGACATGATGCAATTTGGGTAATCGTGGATCGATTAACCAAATCGGCACATTTTATTCCGATTAGGAATAATTATAACACTGAGAGGCTTGCGCAGATTTATATAAATGAAATTGTGTCTCGTCATGGTATACCCATCTCGATCATCTCTGATCGGGATAGCCATTTCACCTCCAACCTTTGGAAAGCTGTCCAAGAAGTGTTGGGAACGCGTATTGATCTAAGCACAGCTTACCACCCTCAGACCGACGGTCAGTCTGAGAGGACCATCCAAACACTGGAGGATTTGCTTCGTGCATGTGTACTGGATTTTAAGGGAAATTGGGATCAACATCTCCCACTCGTTGAATTTTCCTATAATAATAGTTACCATAGCAGTATAAAGGCAGCGCCTTACGAAGCATTGTATGGACGGAAATGCCGAACGCCACTCTGCTGGACTGAAGTGGGCGACACACAGGTTATTAGATCAGATCTGGTCCAGGAAACGACCAGCAAAATTCTTGAAATTAAGAACAATCTAAAGGCCGCACGGGATCGGCAGAAGAGTTATGCCGATACCCGTAGAAAACCGTTATCATTTGAGAAAGGTGATAGAGTGTATTTGAAAGTATCACCTTGGAAAGGAGTAGTCAGATTTGGAAAGGCGGGGAAGTTAGCCCCTATATACATTGGACCATTCGACATTACTGCAAAAATCGGTCCTGTAGCATACCGATTAGAACTGCCTGATGAACTGAGTGCAGTTCACAACGTGTTTCACGTGTCGAACTTGAAAAGGTGTCTGTCGGATGAGACATCGGTGTTACCTCTAGAGGGTGTCCAAATAAATGATAAGCTCAACATTGTAGAGGAGCCCATAGAAATAGTAGACGGGAAAATCAAGCAACTTAGACACAATAAGATCTCGTTGGTCAAAGTTAGATGGAATTCGCAACGAGGCCCAGAATATACATGGGAACGAAAGGACGAATTTCGGAAGAAATATCCCCACCTATTTCCGCAACAGGAAGTAGTTGATGCGTAAAATTTTGAGGACGAAATTTTCGTAACGGGGGGAGAATGTAACGATTCCGGCAAATTCAGGTATACCCTAGCCGGAATATACTATTTACGTGTTATTTAATACTGAATATATGAATTATAATGTGTTTATACGAGTATATAAGATTCACAGTACGAATTATACTCAAATGTACAACTAGTCGTATCGGAATTACGATTAATCGATGAACGGTTATTGAAACCTGAACGAATCGGGAATTACATTATAGACGAAATATATAATGTTTAGTGATGTTTACGAAGTATTAAAGCTTCGAGATAAGTGAATTATAGCACAGAAAAAGGATTTCGATTTATTAGTACGTCGGTACGGTAAACGAAACCTTTAACATCAAACCAAGCAAGAGACGATCGATCAAGCCGAAAAAGATGCACAATTACCGACAATACGATGTGTTAAGTCATTAAATGTCATGGTTTAAGTTTTTTAAAGTTTTTAAATCAGTTTTATATAAATTTCATTTTTAAACCGAAAAACGAACTGAACCAGATTATCCACAACATTATCCGGATTACACAATCCGAATGTGTGGCCAATATTTGAGATGTGGGCCCCACCCCACACCCTATCTTGGACCGATCGGTCCACTTGTTCCCATAAACATTTCATTTTTATTTTTTCTATCACCATATTCTCAAAACTCTCTCAACCCTTCACTCATTCAAACAAAAACCTTGGAGTTTTGAGAAGATTCATAAGGTATAAACATATTGTTATGGTTTAATCTTGGTTTTAATTCCATAATCTTGAGAAAATGAGGTTTCAAATGAAAAATGGGTGAAAACCCGAGATGAAACCGATTCTCGTGTGAACAAGAGATGTATACAAGTTATACAAAGGATCTTGGTCCAAGAAAGTAGTTAAAAGAGTCAAAAACGAATTTTTACGGTCAAAATCTTTGTTTTGATGTTTTAATCGAAACCATGAAAGAAATGGCTTGATTGTGGGTATAACTTGCTTGGTGTGGTGTTATTGTGCTTGTAGGTGTTGTATCTAGTGGCTAGCAAAGGCTAGAAACCAAGATCTTTGCGATCTAACGCTAGAAAACACAAGGTAGTTCGGTTTTCGTATGATTTAGATAATTTGGACAGATTATGATAGACCTAGAGTTGGGTCACGAAATTTCACAGAGATGATCTACACATGAAAATATGAGATCTGTGAATTTTTGGTAATTTTTGGATAAAGGATGAATATTTGGTTAATTTAATGCTCGGTTTTGGCCAAAAATGGTGAAAAATAGCTAAACATCATGAAAAATTCTGGAAAATTTAAGATAGGCTTTTGATAACATATAAAAGTCACACACAAAATTTCAGGTTCATTGGAGAAGTCTAAGTAGGCTTTTCAGTAAAACGAGTTCTAGGGATTTCTAGCTCGGTTTTGGTAAAAATGGCATGAAAAATGAGTTTTTGGTTCTGGAAAAATTACAGGGAACTATTTGGGTGACAGGGGTCATCCCAGAAAAATTGGGGATTTTTCGAAGGTCGTTTGATATTTTCGACATATTTGGTGTTTAAATGACGTTTAAAAATGGTTAAATAAATTTTAGATATAAATATTAATTCTGGAAAAATTTTATAAAATTCCTTACTGTCAAAATATGGTTTGTACAAAATTTCAAGGTCCGAGACTAAACGGATATTTATTTGTGCTAAATGGAACTAAAAAAAACAAACTTTTAAAGCTTAAAACGAGTAAACCGGCGAAGTTCGCCTAAGCGAGCTGACTGGTGTTTGAAAACCTTAAAAATTGATGATTTTTATGAAACTACGTTAATCAAGTAAAAATAAATCATCCGAAAATAATTCGGATGATTTGGGTAATTTTACCCGACTTAACCGTTTCCGGTGTATTAAAGGCGGAAACGGGCCCCGCGGCCAAACAGGGTGTCTAACCGAGCTCTAATTTCACCACTTTAATGAAAATATCAATAACAACTATTTTCGGGTCGTGTGTGGTCAAACTCATTTTTGTAAACATAAAGACGGATAACCGTGCTAGGCACGCAAAACGAGAAAACAAAACTAACGGTAGTTTTGACTAAAGAACTCTAAGTGATATCACAATCTAAGTCCTGAAAAGTATTTCGGGGTTAACATTGTCCCCGGATCGTGTACGGTACTGGGTTAACAGTGTCCCCAGACGTACCGGTTAACACGAATTTAAGTTATATTGATAGAAATTGTGTAGTAACGATTTGGGGGATCGTATTACAGATCTGTACCAGTAGCCGTGCACCGTAGTACATCTTGCTCACAAGAAGGTGAGTTTTCACGAGCCCCTTTTTACTGAACTGTTTTAAATATTTTCCCGGGGCGGAAAGCATGTTTTTATCAAAGTGTTTAAGTACATGCTAATCGCATGGAAACGAATGTATTTATATAATGTTTATTGTACGGAAATCGTACGGTAATGTATTAAGATGGTAATTAACTGAGTTGCTAATATTGTAAGGCCCGAAACAGTGTTCTGGGTTAACAGTGTCCCCAGAGGTTATTAAATGTATTTCTGGGTTAACAGTGTCCCCAGAGGAATTGGAAATGTTCTGGGTTAACAGTGCCCCCAGAGGTTATTAAATATGTTTCTGGGTTAACAGTGTCCCCAGGGGTTATTAGATTTGTTTCTGGGTTAACAGTGTCCCCAGGGGTAATTTGATGTGTTTCGGGGTTAACAGAGTTTTCACTTGTGAACTCAGTATAATTACATCGCTTATTTATGATTTTTATAATGATTTGTCATGGTTTATTTAAATTAGTGAAACTCACCAACTATTCGTAGTTGACCCGTTTTCTTTACAAGCTTTCTAGGTGCACTCAAATTGGAATAAGTGATCTGTGTTCGATGCTGTGTGCTATTTTGTGGAAGCTTAGAGAACTATATTTTGCATTAAAAATGTTAATGTACTATCGGTAACACTTATGTGATAACGCTTAGATGGTTATGAAACTCAGAACAATGTAATACGTTTAAATTAATGTAGTGGTGTTTTCTTTATAAACAATGCTGTTGATATCAGATGTGTCTGTTGCATCCCGTGTACGTTTCCGCTGCGGTTACGGGGTGTTACACTATGAAGAAAGCTTACCCGAAATACTAGATTTTTTGAGAAATTAATCACAAGGCATATAATCAAGTATGAAATATCAAATAATCATCTTACTAGGAATCAATTAAGATCCCCATATAAATTTCTTGAATTCAAATTAAATGACTTAATCTAGCATAAACCCTAATGAAATAAGGATCATAATCAATCAATCATACTTAACAACATATTCAATCAAGCATACTTGGAAGCATAGTGTGCCCGAGCAACCTTTACAATGTTTAATGTGCCCGAACAACCTTCTTATGAAAAGTATACCCGAATAACCTTCCTAGAATACAAAGTGTGCCCGGAAAGGACTTCTAGCATACAGTGTACTCGGAAAGTCAAGTTTTGAAATTACCAAGTATATTAAGGGAATAAAAGTGTATCCGAAATACAAAGTGTGCCCAGAAAACAAAGTTTGCCCGAAAACACTTGTAATTTCAAAGAGATTATAAACACAAATATCACAGAGCATGCTAGGTATGAAATTAAAACACATAAACATCTACGTGTGCTATCGTCTAAAATTTCAAAGAGCTTGCCCGAAAATCCTATGTTAGCAGTAAGCTTACAAGGATACACATATTTAACCATCAGGTATGCCCTTACCCGAAAATGACAAACTTAAATAATAATATCTAAGTGTGCCCGGAAATGTTAACAAACCTTTCCTAACAACATATTCATACAAATCACAAAGCTTACTCGGTGTACTAACTTAACTTCACAAAGTTTGCTTGAACTAACAATCAGCATATAAAATGCAAAGCTTGCCCAAAACATAAATTTCTTGTTAAAATCTAGCTTCAACACATAATCATCTCAAGACTTCAAGCTTGCTCGGGAAATGAGTACACCAGTGTACTCTACCCGGAAAGTGTAAACACTTTAAAGCATGCCTGAAAATCATAAACCTAGTCAAATATGACTAAGCTTACCCGGAAAGGTCATAAATCATCAAACCTTACCCGAAATAACATATTCAAGCATATTCAACTGTTTTGTGCCCGGAAAGGTTATAAAACATCAAACCTTACCCGAAGTTACGTATTCAACCTATTAAAGGAAAAATGCAACACTTTTTAACTTAAACCACTTTGTTAAAATATATTTTTCATTACATATCATAGTTTAAGAGCAAATGGTGCATTTAGAGATCAAATTTCAGTTATATTTCACTTCAAAACAGTTTGTTCCATTTTCTGAAAAGATCTCAAGAATGGGATCATATTGACTAAGTAGCTTTCTCAATACTTCATTCTCAGCATTATTATGACAACATAGATAGGTTAACAGCAGGTATAAACTTAGCATAAATTTCATCTCTTTGGTGATATGATTAAGGTTCAGTTTAAGCATAATGCATTAATGGTCAACACTGTGCTATGATGCCTCATATCTCTTTTCAAAGCTTATTTGGCTTTCCCCAGATCACCCCAATTTGACACCAACCTCCTGTATTTGGTCAAAAATTGTTTTTTTGTATGACAGAACTTATTGGATCCTTTTGTATTTTTTGATATTCAAACATATATAGAGGTTGAACGTTGGACTTACAGTTCAAATAACAGGCCTTTCATTCAAGATGAGACAGATTTTGTCAACATCTTTGTAGTTCTTGTTGTAACCCTCTTGTTTGATAAAATATTTAAAACACTTATCAAATTTTGGTTGATTTATTCATTCTTCCTCTTGTTTTTGATATTTTCTCAAATTTTCTATCACATGTTCTTTGTCATATTTAAAGATGTTTCATTTTTGGTTGACCAAATAACAACAGGCTTGTGTATGACTGGGTAATCACTTTTCTGCCTATCATTTGGAGAGATTTATCTTGAGACATGCAAAGACAACTATGTATCTCCACATAAAGATTAGCATATTCATTATGTTTATATCACCTTAGATTTTACATCATCATGAGAAAGCAACCATACATGTTCATGACTATACTAAGGCCTTTTTAGCCTATTAAATCCATATGATTGGCTAAGTAGTCAATGTACTATCATTTACCATTAAAACACAGTTTAATATTCAATCACCCCAATATCTCTTCATTGGCAGGTAAATGGCTATCCTGTTTGACCAAAAGTGGTCAACAGGACCAAACATACATGTGAATATATGTCCTTTCAAAGTCAGAGCTATTGACATAGTTTTAAGTGTAGGAATAAGAAACAAGTCATAATTGCCCCAAATGCATTCAGTTTTCAGGTCAATGGATATCCTTTGAATCTGTAGAGATTCAAGGACCAAACATACACAAGTGCATGTCCTTCCAACTAGGCAAATGACATAATTTTCAGCAAAAAAAACTACTTGAGACTTTTCTTTAAAACTCCTTCTTTTAAGCTTCTTTCAAGCTTGAACTGAATAATCTTATCATATCTCAACACCATTAACAACATGCTCATGTTTTAATCAAAATAAAGTATTTATGCAAAATTCATTGTAGAATTCATTTTATCACTTAATTTTGACATAAAACACATTTTGACATAAACAGTTGTAACATAATCAAATCTTAATCAAACTTAATATTATCAAGACAAGTAGACATTCATTCAAAGTCTAACCTATCTTAATAACATCAGAAGATCAGATAAAGCACATATTCAAGCAATTAAGCAATGATGTCAGATAAGCTTACTCTAATAATTAAATCTTAACAGAGACACTTATACTAACATCACAAATGCACAACAACTGATAATCAAACAAGCATATCAATCAGATCAATCATGTCAAAACTGTGCAATCATCAGTTAAAGCACATATCAGTTTAAATATTCAGTAGCATAATCAGTAACATACTCAAGCATATTCACATAACATTCAATTTTTGAAACCTCTAAATAAAATAATCAGTTAGCACATAGAGGTACACAACCAGGCACACGTCCTTAATCAGATTTCATCAGAGTTGATCATTCCCAAGGCTTTCAAAAGAAATTTGAACCTGGTTCTATGAAGTGTTTTGGTGAATAGGTCAGCCAAATTTTCACTTGTATCAACTCTTTGCATTTCAATCAAACCTTTTTCACTGCAATCCCTGATGAATTGATGTCTGATTTCAATGTGCTTAGTTTTAGAATGTTGAACTGGATTCTTAACAGTAAAATATGCAACAGTATTATCAATAAGAATAGGGGTGTTCAGAAAATTCAAACCATAGTCCAGCATCTGGTTTTGAATCCATAGAACTTGTGCACAGCAGGCAGATGCAGCAACATATTCAGCTTCTGCAGTAGAAATTGAGACTGTAGTTTGTTTTTTGCATTGCCATGACACTAGTCTTTCACCCAAAAATTGACATCCTCCTGATGTTAACTTTCTACTCATGTTACATCCATCATAATCACTATTTGTATATGCAATCAGATCAAAAGATTGGTTCTTTGGATACCAAATTCCTAAGTCTGGTCTTCCCTTTAAATAACTGAATATTCTCTTAACAGCATTCATGTGGGAGACTTTTGGATTTGATTGAAATCTTGCACACACATACACCAAACATGATATCTGGTCATGTTGCAGTCAGATACATCAGAGATCCAATTTTGGCTTTATATTCATGTTCATCAACAGGCTCCCCCTTTTCATCTGCAATCATCTTTTCTTTGGTGTCCATTGGAGTTGAAGCAGTCTTCTACTCATGACAGTTGAACTTGTTCAAGATGTCCTGCACATATTTGTTTTGGTGAATGAAGATCCCTTCAGCTTTCTGTTGAACTTGCAATCCAAGAAAGAAGTTCATTTAACCCATAAAACTCATGTTGTATTTGGACTTCATTACCCCTTCAAACTTCATGCACATTTGTTCATTTGTAGATCCAAAGATGATGTCATCCACATACACTTGTAACAGAAGTAAGTCTGATCCCTTTCTTTTGTAGAAGAGTGTCTTGTCAATGGCTTCTCTTGTAAAACCATTTTCAAGAAGATGATTTGACAAATCATCATACCATTCTCTAGGAGCCTGATGCAATCTATAAAGGGATTTGTTTAGCTTATACACCCTGTTGGGATACATTGGATCCTCAAAACCTGGAGGTTGAGCTACATACACCTTTTCACCAATCTTTCCATTTAGAAATGCAGACTTAACATCAAGCTGGAACACTTTAATGTTCTTTGAGGCAGCATATGCAAGAAAAATCCTGATAGCTTCAAGTCTTGCAACAAGAGCAAAGACTTCCTCAAAGTCTATTCCTTCTTCTTGAAGACATCCTAGTGCTACAAGTCTAGCTTTGTTCTTAATCACCAAAACCCTTTCATCCCTTTTGTTTCTAAAAACCCATTTGATTCCTGTTGCATATCTGTCTATTGGCCTATCAACAAGATCCCACACATGTAGGTCTCTGAACTGTGCCAGTTCCTCTTGCATTGCTTCTACCCAACTATTGTCTTTCAGTGCTTGAGCAATGTTCTTTGGCTCTATTTGGGATAGAAAGCAGGAGTAAAGACAGATGTTTGCAATTTCAGAATGACTTCTTGTAACTCTTTCATGCAAATCTCCAATGATGTTTTTCAGAAGGATGATTCTTTTCCACATAAGGAGTTTGTATAATCATATTTGTAGACAAATTTGTGTCAAGATTTGTTTCATTGAGCTCTAGTTCTTCAATGATCAAATCAGTTTCTGCATCATGAAATTCTGGTGCTTCATCATTATGTAGTCCTGAAGTAGATGCACCATTGTTTTCTAAGTTTAATCTTTCAAATGGATCTTGAAATCTTGCTGTAGATGCAGCTTCTTCTCCACTTGCTTGGTTCCTTGTGTCATCCTCATTCTGAACTTGATCATATTGTATATCTTGATTGTTTTGATTGTTCTCAGTATGATCATGTTCAGGACTGTGATTATTTTCTTGATCTTGTTCACCAATGTCACATGAGGAATTCTTCACAAAAGTATACTCCCTTTCTTTTCTAGCAACCTTTTTCCATAATTCTTCTAAGTCCAGTGGTTTCTTCTTTTTCTCTTCAATTTCACTGATCTTGTAGAATGAGTCATCAAAGTCTTTAGGATAAATCTTGAAAGACCTTATCAATTTCTCATGATCAAACAACCATGCTGCACCATCAACTGTATTGAATTGATTCTCATTAAAGATGATGTCAGATGATTCTATGACACTCAAATGGTCTTTCACATAAATTCTGTAGGCTTTTGAGTGTGTAGTGTATCCAACAAAGAAACAATCCAGGGATTTTGTTTAAAACTTGTTCAAATAGTCTCTTGTGTTCAGAAGAAAACATTTGCATCCAAAGGGCTTGAAAAACTTAATGTAAGGCTTTCTATTGTGAAATATTTCATATGGAGTTTTGTTATGCCTTTTGTTGACAAGTATCCTATTCTAAACATAGCAGGCTGTATTTATGGCTTCAGCCCAAAAAATGACAGGCAGATTAGCATCTGCTAACATGGTTCTTGCAGCTTCAATTAAAGTTCTATTTCTTCTTTCTACAACACCATTTTGTTCAGGAGTTCTAGGAGCTGAGAATTGTTGTTGTATTCCTTTTACTTCACAAAATTCTTGCATAACTCCATTCTTGAACTCAGTGCCATTGTCAATTCTCATCATCTTAACTTTCTATTCAGTTTGTTCTCAATCATTGTTACACAACCATTAATCAACTCAACAGTCTCATCCTTGGTACTTAGGAAATAAACCCAAGTGTATCTTGACTAGTCATCAATGATCACAAGACAATATCTTTTCTTCCCTATACTTGGCACACTCACAGAGCCAAAGAGATCCATGTGAAGTAATTCAAGTACTTGATCAATTGAGTTGATGAGCTTTGGCTTATGAGTAGATTTGTGTTGCTTTCCTTTTTGGAATGAACTACAATGATCTTCCAATTTGAACTCTCTTGTAGGTAAGCCTATGACATGCACACCTTTGACAAGTCTATTCATGCTCTTTAAGTTCACATGACAAAGTTTCCTATGCCACAATTTTGATTCATTTTCAATGGCTTTGGAAACAAAACATGCACCTCCTCTTGAGATAGCTTCTTTCATATTCAATTCATACAAGTTACCATTTCTTGGTGCCATCATCATAATCATTTCAGGTGGAATCACAAACTCAGGCTTCAAGATGAAACAGTGGGAGTCATCAAAACTGACTTTGTATCCCTTATCACACATTTATGATATACTCAGTAGATTGTATTGAAGACCTTCAACATGAAATACATTATCAAATGAGACTTTCCCATTTGTTAAGATTCCTTTTCCAACAATATTTCCACCATTTTCATCACTCCTAAAAGCTACAGGAACTTCATACTTTTCTTCATAATTGACAAGAGACCTCTTGTCACAAGTCATGTGCCTAGAACAACCACTATCCATGTACCATATGTCATTCAGAGGAGTGGACTGTTCCTGCACATACAAAGAAAGTTTGATTAGTTGAGTGATGAAGTGCAAGTCTTATCAACTTGCAGCTCATCAGATTCAGTTTCAGACACAGCTTGGGAAGTGAGTGTTGTTGGTTCAGGATCTTCATGAGTTAGTTCTAGATAGTCTGAATTGTCTGTTTCATAACCACACTCTCTTGGGGTTTTAACTAGTGAGGTTGAGTTCTGATACTCAGCTGAGTCAGAGGCATACTCCTTTATCACATAGTCCTTTTCAGATTAGTCTCTCACATCAGGAACTTGCTCAACCTTTGTTTCTGTTTTAGGTTTCTAAAGAAAACCTTGTGGTTCATATCCATGCTTCATCAGAAACTTTTCATCACCAGTGAGTTCAGTTGGTTTCTTTCTAGGATATGCTTCTTTTCTTCTTATTTTTTCACTGCTTGATGATCCTTGATAACAATCAGAATTGACAGATTGAGTATCCCTTTTTGTGATTATTCTCAAGGGTTGAGAGCTCTTTTTAACATTTTTCACATGCTTCACTAGAGATTTACCCCTTTTAACAGGTTTTTTCCACATGTTTCTTGGCTTTCATTGAATGCCTTTGGCTCTCAGTTTCCGTAACTTTCTCTTCACAAACATTTCCCATACCCAAGTATTTTTCATACTTCATTTTGTAGGCCACAAAGTCTTGGCCATACTTTGTTCAATATGGGACATGAAATGGTTGAAACTTCAATCTTCATTGCAGGAGTCTGTATGATGACCATACTCATCACACTTCTTGCACCAAACCTTTCCTTTGAATATTTCATGTTCTTTTGGTTTCTTGAATCTTTCACTTGGTCTTGGTGAATCAACTCCAATTGTCTTTTTAGATTTCAAACTGTCAAAATCAATTAAGAAGGGAACAAATTCAGCTATCCTAATGTCACTTCTTTCTACTTTCCCTTTAACAAAGACAATTTCCCTTAAACTCAAAGGTTCCTCCTCTATGTTTTCCCTTTGTCTTGATTTCCTCTTTTCATATTCCTCCATTGTTTCTACTTCTCCAATGTCAAAGTCTTCAATGCTTGAGAAAATAGGGTAAACTGGAATAAAGTTTTCAATATTCACATCTTCTTTTACCCTTTTCTTGCCTTTTTGCTTTAACTTTTCCAATAATTCTTTGCTTGGAGGTCTCAATGCATTGTAATTTACCTTCTTCTTTTCACATATATCAAAGGACACATGTTCTCTCTTTGTTCTTTCATTCTGATTCTTCATTCTTGATGTGACAGGTGGATATGTTGGAAGTTTGTCAATGGATTCTGGCTTCTTGTATCTTCTTCCACTTTCAGCAGCTTTGAGTTCCTCTTCAGTAATTTGATCACTCAAATCACTCAAGTCATCTTGATTCAAATCAATTGACTCAAGGTCATATTCAGAGACTTGAACTCCAATTGACTTTTCTTCTTTCAACTCTTTCTTCACAACAAACTCTCCTTCTTCACTCACCTCAACATTCTTGTACAAATCCACAAGTTCTTCTTTGTCTTGAAAGACATCTTTGAATTGTTGTAGATATGCATTTCTTTTCTCTTTATCAACTCTTGGCATAAAGTTGTTGTTGAAATGCGGTGGTACTGCTTTGTACTTGTCTTCCTTCTTTACCATGGTTTAAAATTCCACAGATGTTTCCAGTGGAGACCAAGTTCTACAAGAATTCATTGTCAGCTTGCAGTTTTATGTTTAGCACCTTCTCTTCTATAATCATTTTCTTCAACCCATCAAATTCAGTGGTGAATCTTTTCTGAGCTCTGTAACTGTTTACACAGTCTTCTTCCAAACTTTTCATTCTTTCTTCACTCACTAGTTCACTTTCCTCATATGCATTGATGATACTTTGTTTCTTAAAACACTCACTTTCCAGCTTGCCTACTTTCATTTTCAGTTCATTGATAACTTCAGTTAAATCAATAGTAGGAGCAGAATGTACCTGAGATGATGATCCAGTTTCTTTCTCAATTATGGCCATGAATGCTACATTTGCCCTTTTGATATCATCTGCAATGTCTTCTTCATGATTTCTCCTATCAAAGTTGCCCTCATGCTGTGTTGTTATAGCAACATTTCCTTGATTTCTGATCTGGTTCTGATTGGCTAGAACAGTGTTATTTGGAACATTTTGATGATTTTGATTGTTGTTTCTTTGAAAACCTTGATTCTGATGCATTCCTTGATCATGATTGTTTATTTGAGGTTGAATGTTGTTGAAGTTGGGATTATAGTTGTTGTTGGGATTGTTGTTGAAGTTGTTGAAGTTGTTGGTGTTGGGTTTCTGCTGATATTGAGTCTGTTGTTGATACTGAGGCCGCTGATTTCTTGGTTGGTTTTGAAATTGGTTCACTTGGAAATTTCTTGGCATGGTACATTATCTTGCAAAATGACCAGGCTGTTGGCAGTTGTAGCAGATGGTTTTTGACTTGTCAAAACCAATTCTTTCATTTGGTCCTGATAGGAGTGACCTACCAGTCCTGTTGTATTGCCTCTTGCTTCTAAAAGCCAACATGGCTGCTTGCCACTTCAAATCCATGTCCTCCAAATCATCAGCATCTATCTGCTCAAGATCATCTTGTACTACACTTGTGTGAATTAGATTCTTTGCAACAAATGCATTATATGACTCAGTGAACATTGAAAGCAAGGCTTGAGTATCACTGCCTTGACCATTTCCACCACTAGTGTGAGGAACATTCCCACTTGCCATAGAGGCAGAATCATTGTCATCAATCAGCTGCACATTGAATCTTTGCTGTTTTCCTTGATTTCTAACACCAACAAATGATTTTGGAGTATCAAAATTAAGTTTAACAGATTCTTCAATGATAGGAATCTGCTGTTGATTCTTGATAGTCAAATTACCCATAGGTGCAATCAATGCATTTGAAACATTGAAGCAGGGTCTTTCCTCCTTAATCATTTCATTCTCTATCATCTCTATTTCTGCAACTTGAAGAAAGCATACTACATCATCCACTTTTAGTTCATTGAAGTTGGGCTTTGTAAGGATGAACTTGCAGGCAGTATACCATTTCTTTAGCATAGAGTTGAGCAGCTTGGTTTGAGGTCAAAGTCAGTCATTACATAATCTGTGGTTCTGAGATCATTCACAATTCCCAGAAACCTCTCCAGAATTGATTTCAACCTTTCTCCTTCTTTATACTTGAATCTTTCTAGCTGCTGCTTCAATCTCTGCTTCTTGATGTTTTTGAGTTAACATTTCCCTCAAACATTTCAAGTATTGCATCATACATTGCTTTGGCATTGGGATGATGTGCAATCTTCGTAAGTATTTCCCAAGACAGACCTAGCTTCAACATAGCTAAAGCCTTGTCATCTACCTTTCTCATCCTTTCTCTTACAGCAGCAGTTGCTGCCTGATTTGCACCTTCTGCAACTTCCCCTTGTGGACCATTCTTGATGAAGTTCCACATATCAACATCATTATAGCAAACGGCTGCTTCAAACAAGACCTTCCATTTAGTGAAATTCTCATGTCCAGACAGTCTAGGAATCTTGTTAGTAGAGACTTCTTGTTCCTCGTAACCAGACATTTTGAGAAATCAAAAGTAGTTTCTTTTAAAAAAAATTCAAAATAATCAGATCTGAAAATCGATTGTTCAGATCTGAGGTGTCTGATGCGATAAGAGCAAGTTTTATACATAAAGATTAAAACTTTGATTAAAAATAAGGAAGAGAAAACACCAAATGATTGTAGATCTGGAAGAAAAATGAAGAACAGAGCTGCTGACGTCATGTTTCAATGTAACAGTGGTCTGCTGACGTCATTCTTCTTCAAATCTTCAATCAGCAACAATCTTTCCAAAATAGCAGCAACAAGCTCTGATACCACTTGTCTGGTCCCTTGATTTCAGCTGGATCTTACTTAATCATGTCATAACTCACACAAATAGATGTGTCGACAAGAGAGTTACTGACGGGTTGCTATATTTAGAAAGACGACTGTTTGTTAAAGGTGGAATCAATAACAAACATATGGTTGCAAAATCAGTAATCAAAGGTAACCAACAAGAACAAGATTCACTCAAAAGATTTCCATTTTTATCATATCAATCATACAAAGTGGATAATCGATTTAGGGTTTCTTGAAGGTTTATCCGTACTAAGACAGCCGTCACACACACAATATTCTATTCTTAATAAATGTGTCTGTCTGCCTTGTCCGTCTTGTCCTCTTGCGGCGTGCCCTAAAACATTCTATTTATAGGCCTGCCAGCCTAGGGCAGCTGTCATTACTTCTAGAAACCCCAAACGTACATACATATTCAAATTACATAATCAGAAAATAGTCTAAGTGTAAAAAAAGTCTTCCGGGTAGGCTGTGCATCAATCGTCACATTCCGAGTACGCTGTGTACTCTGCCATCCTTCAGGACTTGGTAACATAGAAGTGTGCTCGGATCAGTTTCCGGGTAGATTTTACTTAAAGAGTATTTTACCAAGTAAAGTAAAATACTCACCGGGTAGACTCCAATCTTCTTGACTTTGCCAGACTTTGCCCGATAAACCCTTACGAGCAACCTTGTTCTTCAATGGTCCATTTCAACACCTTGCTATAACATAACTTATTAGAAAAGTGTACTCGGGAGTACTGTTCCTTTTCTTGAGTTGAACCTTGCTCGATATTACTTAAAGATATTCATTTCAATGATCAAGCATGTTCAGACCACTATTATTAACGAATACCTTGCCTGGTCTTCCAATCACTTGGCTTCATGGACTTGGTTAGCCAAAAGCTTACTCGGGAGTGAACTTTACTTGGCTATGAAGAACAGACTTGCTTGATAAAGTGAACCTTGCCTGGATTTACATAAATTAGTAAACCTTGTCCGGTAATACACTAATTTGCAAACCCTGCTCGGATATCCACTAAAGAAGACTTCTTGAAGATAACCTTGCCCGATAGACAAAATATCGTACCCGGCTAAGTAAAAGCTTACTCGAAGGTCTAAGGTGTGCCCGGATCCATACTTAGCGAATTCTGAGGAGGTTGAAAAGATTCCAATCTTCCATGTACTTCATTTTGGTCAAATCTTTGACTCAACAATCTTCCCCTTTGGTCAATTGTTTGAATCAACACCCCTGCTGAAGGATGGATGATCCTGGCTGAAATTGTGAGGATCCTTAAGCCTGTTGACCCATGGACCCCTGCTGAAGGATGGATGATCCTGGCTGAAATAGTGAGGATCCTTGAGCCTGTTGACCCATGAACCCCTGCTGAAGGATGGATAATCCTTGGGAGAACTGAGCCATGGATCCTGGACTGGTGAAATCCAGCATCCTGGGCATAAGAGGAGTGTGATCCTCCGTTAGCCTCTTTGTCTTCTTTAGATCTTCTATATCTGTTAGTGCACGGTTTGTGACTGGTGATTTGCAGTTAAAGTATTCAAGATTAAAGTATTCGATAGCTATGGAAAAGGGGGTGTCTGTTAGTGCACGAAATGGTTGTCCGTAGCATTCGAATAAGTTATACATAGTCTAGATTGTTTATTTATTGTAAATGGCCCATTCGCTATGGTTTGTATAGCGAATGAGGTCCATTCGTTATATGCTAGGCTAGTTCGTTAAGGTATAAGCTCATTCGTTATGGTAGCATAACGAATGAGAACTGGTTCGTTAAGTGATTAGCCTAAACATAGCGAATTAGGCTTATGTTAACGAATGGGAGTGTGCAGCCTATATATAGGATGTTCCCATTCATAATTATGTGAGATCACACATATGAGAGGTGTGAGGTCCTAGATCTAAGTTATATTCTCTCTAAGTTATGTATTTATCCACCATAATGTATTCTCTCCATATTTATCAATAAACTATGTATTTAACGTATCTTAGATTCGTATTGTATAATCGATGTATCATAGCGGCTAGATCCGTAACGGGTTTCTACAGTGGTATCAGAGCAGGAGCTGCTCTCGATACTTCGATTAAGGTATGAATCTGAGTTTTTCGTATTTTTCGTGTTCTTCGGGTTTTGGTCAGATCTGGATTAAATTAGTGTGTTATTGGTGGATTTGAGTGTGAATTCGTGTTTATGGATGGAAGAAGGAACTTCCTGTGTAATTTGGTGTTAAGTTATGGTGTATTAAGTGATTCACCATGGAAGAGCATGTTAAATTTTGATTCGGTTTATGATGATTTAGTGATTGTTAAGTTAATTGGATGATGGATTTGTGTTTATTATTGAAATCCGCATGTTTTTGTGGATTTTGGTGGTTAATTATGGTGTATTGAAGGTTTTGCCATGAAAGAGCATGGTTTTGGGTTGAGTTATTTGGTGATGAATAAGTAATCGTTAAGTTATTTGGACGATGGATTCGGAATCGTGGTGATAAACCGAGTGTTCGGGTAGTTTTTCATGGTTAGTTATGTGTTTATGACGGATCTGCCATGGATACAGCTTGAAAATGCAGTTTCCGGCCAGATCTGAGTTTTTCCGGCGAGATAACCACATTTTCCGGCGAAATTCGTTTTTTCGGCGAACAGTTACAGATCCAACAACCTGATTCTTTGTTACTGTAGCTAATTCGTTAAGGAGTCTAACGAATGTAGAAATTCGTTAAGGCATATTTAACGAATTAAGAGTTAATTCGTTAAGATAAACATAACGAATTAAGGTAATTCGTGAAGCTGATTCGTTAAGTTAAATGTAACGAACCAAGAAGATTCGTTAAGTTAATTCGTTATCTGTTAGTGCACGAAATGGTTGTCCGTAGCATTCGAATAAGTTATACATAGTCTAGATTGTTTATTTATTGTAAATGGCCCATTCGCTATGGTTTGTATAGCGAATGAGGTCCATTCGTTATATGCTAGGCTAGTTCGTTAAGGTATAAGCTCATTCGTTATGGTAGCATAACGAATGAGAACTGGTTCGTTAAGTGATTAGCCTAAACATAGCGAATTAGGCTTATGTTAACGAATGGGAGTGTGCAGCCTATATATAGGATGCTCCCATTCATAATTATGTGAGATCACACATATGAGAGGTGTGAGGTCCTAGATCTAAGTTATATTCTCTCTAAGTTATGTATTTATCCACCATAATGTATTCTCTCCATATTTATCAATAAACTATGTATTTAACGTATCTTAGATTTGTATTGTATAATCGATGTATCATAGCGGCTAGATCCACAACGGTTTTAGAGCTCTGGAAGACTGGTAGTTGCGTCTTGCTTCCAGCAGCAGCAGTCCGTTGTGCTCCCGTAATTGGCGGAGGCATCGGTGGCAAAGTCCTTGATGAGAGAGGAAACGAAGATGGCATAGTTGATGTGGCAGAGATTGATTGAGAGGCCATTGAAAGTAATATGGGTATGAAAAAATCAAAAATTGATAGGAGTAATATCGATTATAGCACCAATTCCTCCACGGTGGGCGCCAAATTGTTTTGGATAAAAATCAGCTAAGGATAACGTATCCAAATCTGTCAAGTGAGGTATAGTGCTAACACGATAAAAGCGAATGTATAACCGAAATCTTGGTGAACACAATGATTTGATCACGAGGGAAAAAACCCTTGATTATGATATACTTCGGTCAAAAACTAGCAACGTAATCTTTGGTCGAATTGCTTCGGTCAAGGATTAACAAGATAATCTTTGGTCGGATGGTACGTGATTATAATAATCTCCGGCACAAAAAACCCTCGGACGGTGAAAACTATCACCGTCAGTTTATTAATGGTAAAAGGTGATTACAAGTGTTGTGGAGTTTATGATCGATGTTACAATGTAAGCTAGTGAGTAGAGAGATTTCTTGAGTCTGCTCTAATGTGTGTGTTCATACATGTGTCTTCTAATCGATCATAACTCGATAATATATAAAAAATACAAATAACAGTAAATCCTAATAATCCGCAAGTCCTCCACTAGCCACTCCCATGACTTTGACCACGTGCCATAGAAGTTCAGTAGCGAGATAAACGGAAGAATAAGTCTAAGAGCCATTGTTGATATTTAAACATCAATCTTCACACGAAATCGTCCATTACTAGCTATGTTTAATAAGGATCCTGGATCCATATTCCAGCTAGAGAATACTCCATGAGGATAATTGATGCCAGCACGTCTTAAAATTGTTATATCTGTCTAACACATCACCATACTAAACGCAATTATTAGTAAACAAATAATACGGAGGATCGTCGATCCTTTATAACCTGATACACATATCAAGGATAATCTATCCATAAGATAGTTAAGGATTAAGGATCCTCAGCATAAAATTCATGCCCTAACAGCATGAACAACCCTAATATAGAAGACGAATGCCATTCGTTACACGTGCCGTAACGAATGGCCTTCATTCGTCTTCATTACAATAAGTCACATAATGGTATAGCAAATGACTCATTTGCTATACCCAATTCGTCAACATTCCATGACGAATGGGTACATAACAATAACGGTTAAGGTCCATTCATTAAACATCCTTATCGAATGAGCAAACATAATTAACGAATGGGCTTGTAATTACCAAAATACCCTTATATTATAATAATAATAATAAATACAAACGATTACAAAGACTCGAGTCAACCAAAACCGTGCACTAACAAACAACCCCTCGTCTCGTGCTCTTTGTCTTTATGTTACTTGAACCTCTTTGACTTCCAATCAGCACAACTATGAACCCCAAACGCGTGACAAACCCGAACAACGCGGTCATAGTCTTCTCGTCATGTGAACAAAATTTTGTTTTCGAACAACACCTCATTGTCTGTCTCGGATAAATTAACGAGCCACATAGGGTCTATGACTCGTATAAAGTTAGTCTTCAGCCCTTTACCCAATACAATGACTACCTCGCCTGTTTTTTTGTCGCGGTACCACCGATTGAATGGCAAATGAAGATCTTGCGGAAAGGTCTTCACACTCGCTTCATAGTTTTTGGCGGCTTGAACTTCAATACGAGCTTTCTCCAACCAGTTTGAGGATCAATTTCATCAATGTATTTCCTAGTTGGCACCTGCGGCTTAAAAAATTGAAACCTATGGTTGACCTTAAAGAGAAGATGTTGGTGAAACCATCCTGTTAATTGATTTCCACCACGATTAATGAAAGGCCAATTGGCGAGTGTCCGCACATGCCACCTCGGCTGTGAGAGAACGTCAGTAATATATTGAAAGTACAGAACTCCGTTCTCCCAGTTGATAATACATACCCGCAACTCTGAATCATATAACCAAGAAACAATGTCACCTTTGACGATTTGCACGACCTTGAACGTAGTCTTCTGATTTGCTTTAGCGCGTGCACTGACGTCCAGCTTGTGCTCTTGATCAACATACCAATAAGCTACAATGATCTTCGACGTTAGGGATTTGTTGTGATCCCCGAACCAATCCTCAGCATCAGGATCCAACGAGCTTAACCCTATTGCTGATACTTTACCCTTTTTCTTGGTTGTCTTCTCAAGATGATCTTCGGCAGCTTTGACGTGTTCTTCAGTAAATGATGGAACACCCTGATTAACATTTGAACAAGTATAAATATCAGGGTACTCCTCTGTCGTCACATCCTCAATCTTAATCTCCTCATCCTCATAAATAAACGGCGTATTCCCATGTGGAATACACGTATTAAGCAGAACTTCCTCATCGTTAATTACTTCAACATCTTCCTCAGCCTCCAACGTGACAATTTCTTCATCGTTTAAACCCAACAACAGAGAAATTTGATCATGAGACAGGGCATGATCAACGAACTCACCCTCTTCGATCTCATTAGCGTTGACAGTACTCATCACAATACCAACCTTGTAATCCATAAATAGTATGGTGTTGGCTTTGATCGACTCAATTGGGTCGATATAAAAAAATACAAAAGTGACCCGAAATTGAGGAATGTCACAGTATCCCCTACTTTAGGGAATTTCGTCTCGAAATCATGATGAAGATGATGATGCAAACAAGTGTGGACACTTCTCTTTCATTGCGTCTTCTCGTTCCCAAGTGAATTTCGCGCCACTCCGTGATTCCCATCGAACTTTGACTAACCGAATACGACTACGCTTGGTTTCCTTCTCGTTGCGATCCATGATCTCAACGAGTCGTTCAACCAAGATCGTCGACTCATCGACATGTACTTCATCGAGAGGTATATAGAGATTACCCTCGGCTAAGCACTTTTTGAAATTCGAAACATGAAATGTCAGATGAACACCGGCAAGTGCTTGCGGTAGTTCGAGTCGATAAGCTACTTTCCCAACATGTTCAAGAATTTTGAAAGGACCAACAAAACGAGGAGCTAGCTTACCCTTCTTTACGAAACGGACTACCCCCTTCCAAGGAGATACTTTTAAAAGGACATGGTCGCCAACATTAAATTCGATCGGTTTTCGCCGTTTGTCGATGTAACTCATTTGACGACTTCTAGCGGCTAGGAGGTTCTTACGGATTTGATTGATCACGTCGGTAGCTTCTTGGACCATTTCGGATCCCGTGATTTGAGCTTCACCGATTTCGTTCCAACTATTCAGGGAACAACATTTATGACCGTAAAAAGCTTGAAAATGAGCCATATCAATGCTAGAATGATAGCTATTGTTATTAAAAAAACTCGATGAATGGAATGTGAGAATCCCAATTCCCTCCAAAATCAAGAACACGCGATCGTAGCATATCCTCGAGTGTTTGAATCGTACGTTCGTATTGACCGTCCGTTTGAGGATGATAAGCGGTGCTAAGATCGAGACGTGTTCCCAAAGTTTCTTGAAGTGAACGCCAACAATGAGAGGTAAAATGAGCATCGCGATCCGAGATGATAGACAATGGTAAACCGTGTCAGCACATAATTTTCCGAACATAGATTTAAGCAAGCTGGTCGACAGAATACTTCTCGCGGATCGGAATAAAATGAGCAGATTTGGTTAAACGATTGATGATCACCAAATACTATCGTTGTCCTTTTGGGTGTTGGGTAATTTAGTGATAAAGTCTATAGCTATATCTTCCCATTTCTAAATGGGAATCGGTGGTTGTTTTAGTAAACCAAAAGGTCTTTGGTGTTCGGCTTTGACTTTTGAGAAAGTAAGGCATTTTGATACAAATAACGCTATGTCCTTTTTAATACCTGGCCACCAAAAGGTAGCACGAATAACGAAATACATCTTATACAAGTACGAAGGTCATCGCGATTGGGAACCCACAGAAGATTGAGAATGTACAAAAGACCATCGGGTTTAGTTTTGAGTTGGAGCTCGGCTCCATATGACATTTCGTCGTACATGTTACCTTCTTCAACGGAGGTATGTTGAGCTTGAAAGATACGGATTTGAAGATCGGTTTGAACAACAACACTTAGAAGCAGAACGGACTTAACATTAACCTTTCGACTTAGGGCATCGGCAACAACATTCGCCTTACCGGGATGGTAGCGAATTTTGCAATTGTAAGCACTAAGTAATTCGGCCCATCTTCGTTATCTCATGTTGAGATCTTTTTGGTCAAAAATATGTTGAAGGCTTTTATGATCGGTAAAAACCACAAATTTTGTACCATAAAGGTAATGTCTCCAGATTTTGAGAGCGAAAACGACAGCACCAAGTTCGAGATCATGAGTTGTATAATTCATCTCGTTGACCTTTACTTGTTTTAATACGTAAGCGATGACTTGACCTCGTTGCATGAGAACACAACCAAGTCCTTGATATGATGCATCACAAAATACAAAAAAATCGTCGTTTCCATCGGGACGAGTTAGAATGGGAGCATTGCAAAGCATGCCCTTGAGAGTACAAAAGGCTTCCTCTTGCTTCGAACCCCAATTGAATGGTTTCCCTTTATGAGTGAGGGAGGTAAGAGGCAAAGAGATTTTGTAAAAATTCCGAATGAAATGCCGATAATATCCAGCCAAACCGAGGAAGGATCGAATTTCCATGGGAGTCGTTGGAGTTTTCCGATCCTTAACGGCCTCAATTTTAGCAGGATCAACATGAATACCTTTGTTATTTACGATGTGTCCCATAAATTGAACTTCCTCGAGCCAAAAATCACATTTGGAGAATTTGGCGTAGAGTCGTTCGTTTCTAAGGAGCTCGAGAATGGAATGCAAATGATGCTCATGTTCGGCTTTGATTTAGAAAAAATAAGGATGTTATCAATAAAGACAATAACGAATTTATCAAGGAATTGTTTGCAAACGCGATTCATAAGGTCCATAAATACCGCGGGTGCATTTGTTAACCCGAAAGGCATAACCAAAAATTTGAAATGTCCATATCGAGTACGGAAAGCGGTTTTAGGAATGTCCTCTTCGTGAACACACAATTGATGATAACCCGATAGAAGATCGATTTTTTAGAAACTCGTTGCGCCTTGAAGTTGGTCGAATAGGTTGTCGATTCGTGGCAAAGGATAATGATTATATATGTTGAGTTTGTTAAGCTCTCGGTAATCAATGCACATACGAAACGAACCATTCTTCTTTTTCACGAAGAGAACGGGAGCGCCCAAAAGAGAAGAGCAAGGACGAATGAA
Source organism: Bidens hawaiensis (assembly GCF_021521415.1). Lineage (NCBI taxonomy): Eukaryota > Viridiplantae > Streptophyta > Magnoliopsida > Asterales > Asteraceae > Bidens > Bidens hawaiensis. The sequence continues at coordinate 122,500 of NW_027505953.1, read as the reverse complement.
ACCTTTATCGGAAAGTTTTTCGAGTTGGTTTGACAATTCTTACATTTCCGACGGGGCTAGATGATAAGGATCCTTGGCCACCGGCATCGCCAGGCACAAGATCGATACGAAATTAAATCGGACGAACGGGTGGAAGACCGGTGACATCATGGGGAAAAACGTCGAGGAAATCATGAACAAGTGAAATATCTTGGATTTTTCTTTCCTTTTTGTCTTTTGTCACCGCGAGAGCTAGAAACGGAACATACTTTTGCCTAAGTACATTTGCGATTGGGAGCACGACATGAGATTAAGTCTTCTAGAAGTAGTGTTGACGAAGAATTTAAGAATTTTACCATTGACAAGCAGAATGCGAATGAATTTATCGAAACAAACGACTTCTGCACGGTGCAAAGATAACCAATCCATGCCTACTCTGACATCGAAACATTCCATTTTCATCGGGATGAGATCGATGGAGAATTTATACTTGGAAATAATGAGGGTACAATCGCTGACGACAGAATTGATGGTAATGGAATTGCCATTGGCGACTTCAACAGAAAACGGTCGGGAAAGCTTAGTTCGAGCCATAGCAAGTTTAGACTCAAATTTCAAAGAAATAAAACTTCTATCGGCACCAGTATCAAATAAAATAGAAGCCAAATGATGGTTCACCAAAAACATACCGTTCACAACATCGCTTGCCACTTGATCTTGATTTGCGTTCATCATAAAAGCTCGCCCTTGATTTTCATGGTTGACTTGAGGTGCTTGCGGGGGAGGAGGAGTGGTGCTTGTATGGCTTGGATGGGTTGAATGAGTGGTGCATTGAGTTGAGGAAGTTGGGGTTGGTAAGTTTGAGCTTGGTAGGCTTGGGTTTGGTAGTAAGGTATGGTCATGGTTTGGTTAGCAAAAGCGAGGCGAGGATAATTGTTGCGAAAATGGTTAGGATCACCACAATTGAAGTAAGCTCGGGGTGGTTGGGGTTGGTTTTGTGGGTAAGGTGCATATCGGTTTTGGGAATTTTGGGGGATGGTTCTTGGTTGGTTAGGTTGGGTTCGTTGTACAGATCGGCATGTAGTGTTTAGATGGCCCAAAGGGTTACAAATGGTACAATGGCGATAGGGCACGTGTGAGGGGAGGTGAAGTTGGCAATTGTTGCAGAGCGAGGAGGTACTGGTATAGGGTCTTCGGGTTTGGGGTGGAGCTTGGGTTTGTTGTTGGGGTTGAGGCGAAGTTTCGGTAGTTGGTCTTGGGTTTCTTTTTGTTGTTGTTGTTGTTGTTGTGATGGGATGAGTTGGAGTATTTAATAGCTTGTGGTGCGGGTTCAACCTTGGCTTGAGGTGCGGGCTAGGGCTTGGCCTTCTCACTTAATTTCTTCAGGGTTAGGGTACCCGCCTTCACATGATTTTCCGATAGCGCACCGGCTAGAGTGATGGCATCCAAAAGGTTCACGGGTTTGCTACTCATACCAGAGTCCCGGATTTGCATCGGTAGACCCCCAATGTATTTGTCAAGCTCACCCTCAGCCGAGGTAACCAAGTGAGGGACGAGAATGCTCAACTCGTGAAAACGGAGTGAATAGGCGGCATTATCACCACTATCTTGCTTGAGGTTCCAAAATTCTTCCTCGAGCTTTTGGAGCTTGTGTTTAGGACAGAACTTCTTCATCATAAGTGCCTTGAGATCGGACCATGGAAGAGCCATATCCGTTTCCGACCCTTGGAGATGCATGACACTACCCCACCATGTTAGAGTTTTTTTTCTAAACATGCTTGAAGCGAAATTTGTGTTTTTCGCATCGAGGCATTCGCTGTGTAGGAACACGTTCTCCATGGACTTGAACCATTTCAACAAGGTAGTCGCACAGTTCGTACCCAAAAACTCGGTTGGGTTGGAACTAGTGAATTGCTTATACGGGTAGGATACGGGTTTGGGTTCAACGGGTGCAACAACAGATGGAGGTTGCGTAGCTTGGATTTGAGTTACAAGTTCGGGAATCACAATAGCCATCTTGACGATGAAAGCAGCCATACGTCGGTTGGAGTTCTTGCGCGGGTGACGGCTAACCGGAGGCATGCTAAAAGATTATAAAGAAATGGAATAAGTTTTGGGTTAAAGGAAATAAATATAAGGGTGTATAAAATAAAGATAAAATTTCAATTTATGATTGTGAATCCTAGAGTTAGTATGGAGAAGATGTTAGTGTTAGTTAAAATATAGAACTTTGTATATAAATAACAAAACCAAAAACAAAACGTAAATGATTTTCTTGAGAGGTTAAAGCTTGAAAATTTGAGATTTTGAGATTTATAGAGTCAAAAAATTGTACATGAACCACCATGATTTGATATTCCGACACTAAAAATATTTTATAAAACACCACGTTGGAGTCTAAACATGTGCACAAACCACCGCGACTTTTTCATGTTTTCGACTCAAATAACGATAATAACACAATAAATCGGGATACAACGTCATGTCAAAACACTAGTCTACGAACCACCATAGTTCTATTGTTTTAACACCGAAAATTAGGATGGCGACCGGAACGCTCGCATTCGACTACTTAAAGTATTGACATATATAACACGGTGTGTGGCCTAGAAAACGAGCACTATAATCCAACCATCCTATGTAAGTAAATCACCTTCGATTCTTGGAATCTTTTTGTCAAATGGTCGTTTTATAATGTCTTGTTTCCTATGATGGCTGCAAACCCGATATAAACGCAACCTTTAAGGGATTTGAAATAACGGGATCCAAGTTAATCTTGTAATCAATAAAATACCAAGAAAATCTACTTTTTGCGTTTTAAGGTAAGGATACCTTGGAAATACTATGAGAGTGTGTGTATGTGAACATTTATGATATTGGTGAGTTTTAAACAAGTTTATAAATAAACATGCGATATGAGCAATCAAAATAGAGTGAACACATATAAGCACACATAGGACCCCAAGTATCACAATACTAGGTCGTTACATCTAACCACCTGTCATATTGTCATGGCTCTGATACCAATCTGTCACACCCAAAACGAAAGATGGAAAACGGGGTATCTCACGTTCAAGTAATAAACTTGAAAGATGGTAATTTGAAGATTTGCCGGAACGACGACTTTAACGAACAATGCCTAAAAGTAAAAAAGTCTTGGATTTAGAAAGGTTGCCTTGAAAGTATTTAAATAAAATAAATGTTGAGAATGTAAACAGTTAAAGTTCAAGGTTTAAAATGTAACTATTTAGGAATTTATAATAATAACCCTTTAAAATGTAAGTTTGCTCGAAACCGGGTTAAAGTTTCTAACCTTAATATTTACTCAACCTATGTTAAGTAATAAGGTGGGTAAAATGCAAGAATACAAGTCCCTTTGGAATAAAGATACTAAAACGGGTTTTAACGAGTGTTCGGGTTGTTGGTTCGGGTCTTGATAATTGGTCAAACCCAAAGTCAACTTTCCAAAATAATGAGTGTTATGAGATAAATCAATAAAACTTAATAAGACTTAACAAAGTATGTAGTTCTATTGTTTTAGAACTAATAACCGCACATAAGCGAGTGTTCGGTTTTGTCGGTCCAAACTTTGTTATGAGATCAAGTTGGATCCAACATTTCCAAGTACTTTAGAAAATAATTAAAATCAGTTTGCAAACTTTTTTAAAAGAAATATACAAGTCTTGATAACTAAAAACACACTTGTGTGTCTTAAGCGAGTGAAAATCGGATTGGTTCAGTTTCCATCTCACAACAAGTTCATAAATGGTTTCCACATGCCCAAATATCAAAGAACTTGTATAATAATGTACAAATGAAAATTCTTAAGTTTTACAACCCAAAAGTTAGCAATAAAGTCTTTAAACAAAAGTTCGGTTTACGGTCTAGAGCTATTTACGGTTAAACCGAGGCTAGACTCTTAGAACCCTTAACCATGGAACTTGTAAATTTGACAAACAAACTAAAATGAGCAGAAGTTAGGCATGGTTAATATGTATAAATAAGTTTTATATATATATATATACATATATATATACATATATATATATATATACATATATATATATATATGTATATATATATATATATATGTATGTATGTATAGTTATATATATCAAGGACTCGAACTTCCTCCATGAAGCCTTGCCTTACGAGTCCGAAACTTCACCGACCGGAGCCGGAGAAATGAATACCAAAGGTAACAAGGGGTGTATATTATATATATATGATGTACCACCATATTCAAGTATTAGTAAGACTATATAAGCTAATTAGAATGAAAAGATTTAACTCAGTTTGACTTTTGGAAGTCAAACCTTCAAGAACACTAAAATAACAACCTTGAATCTTTGTATTTGAGAGAGAATTTGGAGATGTAACAGGGGAAAACGAAGGGAAATGGTGGTGTATAAATAGGGTAAGTTGAAAGGGTCAAACATAAAGAGTCTTGCATGAAAATGGGTTTGCATAAAAACAACAAAAAAACATTTTGTGTGCAAACCTCCCTTAGCGCGGCGCTAAGGTCTCTGCCCTTGACCTTAGCGTGGCGCTAAGATCACTTGGTGGAAATTATGAACTTTCAAAATTAGCAGTTTTGGCCCCCGGAGTTGTTTTTAAGCGTTTTAAGGCCATTTTAGGGACCATAAAGGGTGTTATTGAGACCCAACAAGTTTAAAATAATAATGTAACATAAAATCCATCATTTTGATTATATCGAAGGTTTCGGTTTACAAAACGGGTCGGTTTACATAATAAAACAAATACAAAAGTGACCCGAAATTGACGAATGTCACAATAATCATCTTGTGGAATATTATCATAATCAGAAGTCGAAGTTCTTGGTGTGGAAAACAATTGATCTTCCAAATACGCACACACAAAGTCTTCATCAGGATGGTCAGGAAGGTCAACTCTAGGAGTGAATGAGTTAAATAAACTCTCATAGTCAAACATCCAAGTCGGACCCTTGCCGGCAGGAGGTGTTGTGTATCGTTGAAAATCAACACGGTACCACTCTTCAACACGACCCAAAGTGAAGTGAAAGACACGTTTCTTAGGAGATGCATAGCCCAAGAAGTAACCTTCAATAGTCTTTTCATCGAATTTTCCCGCATATCTTTTCAATATTATGCAAGGATACTCAAAAGGTTCCAAAAACTTTTAATTAGTCTTACGTTTATTCAGAAGCTCGTAACTCGTCTTGTGCAGCTTCTTCACAGTCAAACCACGATTGAGCGTATAGCAAGCAGTATAATCGCCTCATTCCAAAATTGGACAGGAAGCTTTGAATATGCAAGTATCGTTCTAGCAGCTTCAATCAATATTCGGTTCTTCCGTACAGTAACATCATTCTGTTGAGGTGCATATGGAGCACTATATTCTCGATGGATTCCTTTTGAATACAAAAGAAGTCCAATATTTGTCTAACATACTCATATATGCCATGTAATTATGCTCGACATGTGAATTGTATATTTACACTAAATTATACACAATGCAAGTTTATGTTTACTCGCCAACTACTTATAGTTGCCAGATATTTTTATGCATGCTATAAGTACATTTAGATGATTTGATTCTAGTGAATACTACATAGTTATACCGTTAGGTTATCTCAAATAAAAGGACTTAAAAGTCATTTGCTGTTTATCTCTTTATTTTTGACAAACTTAATATACTTGTGACATGAACTGAATAAACTTAAATAAATATTATCGCTTTTAATAGTGTCATGTGTAATAAATAATCGTGTTATGTCCCGATGTATAATCCTCCTTAGATCAAGGTGTTACAATCACAATCACCCATCTTAGTTGTAAATCGGCTTTTTATTATTCCTAATACTAGTTTAGAACTCATACATTATTGAAAAATATCAATACATAAAAATTGTTAAATCTTTATGTGTATTTCTAAATATGTAAATAATGAATAACAAAATTCAAATTATATTAAGATTAATAAATAACTGCATTCCAAAATTATTAGAGTTTAATGTAATTTAACTTTTATTTGCTAAAAAATTTCATTCAGTATTTCATTAAAAACAGAAGTTACATGAATACATTACAAAATGTTTTAAAATAATAAATAATTTAAAATCAATGTATTTTATTAATATAACTAGTTTTTATCCCCCGTATTACGGAGGTTGTTTTATATTATTTGTTCTAATATTTATTTATTTTTTGAAATTATATTTTTTTATTGTATGAAAGTTAATAATGTACATATGATTTGATGATAAATTATTTCACAAATAAATGAGACGTTATAACCCGGTTTAAGCTATATGGTTTTGATGAGACCCAAGACCCATTATTTCTTTTACTATAAAATTGGTTTTTTAATTATAAATAATATTCATGAAAGTTAATAATATACTTATGGTTTGATGAGACCCAAGACTCGTTTATTTTTTTTTACTATAAAATTGGTTTTTTAATTTAAATAATATATATATATATATATATATATATATATATATATATATATATATATCTTTTATAAAATAAATAAGATATTAATTTTTAGTATATCCTATTTTATAGGATTTTTACATCAATAATTTGGTGAGAATAATTTTTAATTTAATGAGATGTTATAACTCGTTTAAGGAAAATCTGGGTTTGGTAAGACTCATACCTATGAATTCGGGTCAAATGCATGAGAATCCTCCATTTAAAAATCTAGCAAATCTGGTGACTCCAGAAAAAGGGAGAGCGACCACATCGCGACACATAGGATTTTTATGTTTTTGTTTATATACATTATAGCTTAGTGTCTTTTATAGTGTATTTAATAATAAAGATATGCAGGAAGAAAAGGCCGAGGAAGACTACAAATACATCGTGTGCACCTCATATCCTTTTTTTTTGTATAAACATTCTCTTGACTATGCTGTAATGAGCTCGATATCATACGAATGCTTATCCTGATTTATTTAAAAACTTGATATTGATACCGGTGCTAGGTACTACGGTCCATCATACCATTAAATCTAACCAATTATTAATATCCTAGTTTGAGTCTATATATCAAATTTAACCGTTAATTATTAGGCTAAAACTAAAACAATCACAAAAGAAAATTCTTGGATTAACTAAAGGGCTACTGTTTTACTTTTGAAACTTTAAGCCTTTATTTTTATGATTAAGGGCTAATTAAGATTTTCAGTTTCCTAACTTTTTTTTTTCCTCCAATAAGGCTTTTATATATATAAATAGAAAGAGGGTACTTAGATCAGGCGGTGTAGTTGATGTTGCCCATCATCATCATTTTCATCAATACCCTTGTTCCCCTATCTTCTCTTCTCCTCACTTTTCCTTTCTTCTTATTAAACCATTAACCACCACTTCAAACACAAACAACTCAACCTCACTCTGCTCTGCCTCGCCTCGCCTCTAGGTATGCATATCTTCCTTAGGTGTTACAGATCTCACCTCTTTATTTCATCATATTCTTGTTTCTTGAATCTGGATCTCTTCTCCAAACTTTATTTATTTTCTTTTTTTTATGAAAATCTAGTATTCTTTTTTAATTTTGATCTAAATAAGTTTTGTGTATGTTTATTTTTCTCTAATTTAACCAATTTTGAGCATCAGATTCAAATTAATTTAGTTATTTCCTTTCAAATCTGTAACCAAAAATAATAATAATAATCTGGATATTTAATTTAACTAATTTAGGTTCTAAAAAACATTTATTAAAATCTTGAAATCTGATGAATCCATGAACTAATTGTGTCTAATCTTGTGATTCTGGACATCTTTGCAGACCAAATCAGCTGACGAACGTCAAATTTTGTTTCAAGATTTTTGCCTGTTAGAAGGTAAGAAATAATAATCCAAGTAATTTTAAACCATAAAAATATTACAAGTATATCAAGAAACTAACTTTGTCATGTATTCAGGTTTAACACGAACAATATCATGGGTCTTTCACCATACCAAACCCCATCCGATGCAGGCGTCCTATGCGTCATTCTCGTCAACACCGCCATCTCAATATCCATCATGAAAGAACTTGTGCGCTCAATCCTTCACGTGATCGGCATCCACGTAGCAGCATCAGCCGAAGATACGTTAACAGAATCGGTTGAATGCAGGGGGGGCCCTTCAGAAACTTACATTGAGGAGTTCAGAAGCCAAACACCGTCTTTCCTTTGCGACTCGCTGTGTCGTCAAACCAAGCAAGAGTGCTCGGTTTGTTTGGTTGAGTTTGACCCAAACGCAGAGATCAACCGGCTTGCGTGTGGGCATGTGTTTCATAAAACTTGTGTTGAGAAATGGTTGAAGTTGTGGAATGTGACGTGCCCGCTTTGCAGGAACCAGATGATGGTGCCCAAGGAGATTGAAGAGAATACTTGTCCAATGTGAGGTTGGTTTTTGGTAGTTTAGTTGTCGGTTTTTTGGTGGTTTTTAGTGACCGGTGTTGTAAGTAGTGTTCGTATCTTCGACTTGAAATTTGCCCGCTTTGTATATAGTAAATGTGTAAGGTTTCCAGTGCTGTTTGTACCTGAGAAACTGCTAGTTTTCGGTGGATGTTGGTTGCTTTTGTGTTTAAGGTTTCTGGTGCTGTGTGTACCTGAGAAGCTGTTAGCTTGCTTTCACTGGATGTTTCATGTTTGTTGTTTCTGTGTTTGATAGTTGTATGAATGAAAAGCAATTTTGTATCCAAGGGTGCTGACCGAGTATGGTCAGGTGGTCGGGTTAAAGGATTGGAGATGAATCGGTTTCTGGTTTGATTTGAAACTGGTTTTTGGAGGAAACAAGTGGTTACTAACTTCATAAGCTAGATTTTAATAGCCAAAAATGCCTGATGGCCACTTGATAACATGGACATTAGCGATCTGTTTAAAAAATTATTGATTCGACTCCAACTTGATAATGCATTTGGTCTATTAGATATTACACAAATTTCTGCCATCAACTTTATCTTGCAAGGTGGAAACTAAAGTATCTGAATCCAAATTCGGCCATTGTGGTTGGTTTTCCACCTTCTCGCCTAATTTGTGGGAAGATAATGAACTTTTGTATTTGAAAAATGTTTCAGGAGAACATGAACCAAGTCAAATTTCCCAACTCGGTTTTGCTTAAACACTTTATAATTTCCAGCAACCCTGCTTCACCTTCACACGATCCTTATTAATGTATCCGTCACTCCAACCATCTTCATCAATGCGATTCTTAAATCGTCAACGAGTGTAATACCCAACCCGTCTTTCTAACACCACATGTTCGAGTCTGACCAAAACTGACCTTGATCCAACAGAGACGCAGACTCCTTAAAGTGTTCGTTAAGGTATTGTGCTTCACCTAGTGCACACATGAAACTCCATAAATAACAGGCCATGCTCTTGCATGGACCAAGTGTGTAAACGAGCTGCGTTGCTCATAAACTGTTTTTGAGATCGGCTCACTAAAAGTTCAAACACGCCGGGTTTAACGAGCTTGACCCTTAGCTTGAGAATAAGCTTGTTTATTAAACGCGTCTAAACTCGAGTTTCACTTATTGAACTCGAGTAAGTTCACGAGTCTAAATGAGCCTAATATTTATCATGCTCGGGGGGTGTAAATTATCCAATAAATGAAAAAAAGAGTTGAGCTTGTGTTTTGAAAACTACTCACGACACAGTTTCTCATAAGTTAATAGAGCAGAGCTCAAAATTGGACTCGACTCGGCTCGTTTGCACCCTAATAGACACCAACAGCTCAGTCTTTGATAGACTCAAAAGAATTTCTCTTTATCATTCTTCAAAATAAAATTACACTATTACAAAAAGAACTTTTATGCTGTCTTCGTGTGCTAATTTAGTAAATTACAAACTGATCCTTGGATTCAGTTAATAAGAATCCTTCACCACAAAGCATATGTTACATCAGTTTACAAGTCAAAAAGGGTGCCATGTTTGCACATATCATATTCCCATTACAATATCACCATTCATTTCACTTTACAATTCCTATAATAAGGTTAGACAAAATCACCTCATTTCAGGGTCTACAAGACGAACCCACGTTTGAACACATCCTGCAACAACATCTTTGCGGTTCCAACCGTTTTCTCAGACCCGTCAACCCGTGCCACCATTTCGTGAACCATCTTTTCCAAAACCAACAAGCTCACTCTCTTTTCAGTACAAGTCTCCCTTAGCAGGTCTAGTAGCACCCGAGCCTTGTTCTGAGCTTCACGGGTCCCGTCCACGGTTAACCGCAACAGACCCGGGATCGCACCCTCGTTAAGAATAAGTTTTCGATACTTACTTCTCTTGCTCATACATAACTCGAGCAGTACACTAACCGCATGATGCGTGCTAACCAAGGATCCGTCCTCGATTGTTTACACTAACGTTAATATCCCGTCTTCGGCTTTTGTTATCGCGAGTATGCCTTCGGGTGATTTGGATATTTTTGCAATTAAGTCGATTGTTTTGTCAGCAAAGTTGGAGTGTTTTTTGCATTCTTTGAGGAGGTTGATGAGCGGTGGGGCGGCGGAAGGTTCTAGAAGTGGTGGTAAATAGGTTGTGGAGGGCGGTGACTGCGTCTACTCGGCCTTGAACGGTGCCACAACTTAGGATTTGGATTAGAAGCGGGATGGCTCCAGATTTGGATATTGCTGGTTTGTTGTTTGGTGCTGAAGATAAGGTTAAGATTGCAGCTGTGGCTAACTCTCTTAGGTTGGTTGTGTTGGGTTTCAACGGTGGTTCGAGAACGAAAACGGATAAACAAAATGGAACCCGTTTTAGTTATAAGTTTCGTTTCGATAAATATTAATCAATATTAATATATGTATGTAAACGAACAACAAAACGCAGCGGATATTAACGAGTTAAAACGAACCAAAAAAACGGAAACCCGAACCCGGATCCGATTACAACAATACGAGTACGAATAACAAATAAATAATCAACCATAGTTGGGTATTTGATATACCTCGGTTAACAAGAACCGTGAAGACACCGAGGAGTTAACAAGAAGGCTAGATCTGGACACAAAAGAGACCCGACAGCAGCTCCGACGGAAGACGGCGGCGGAGGGCGGCGGCAGACGGTGGCGACTCGTCGGAACTAGAGTAGACGACAGCGGACAGCTGCTCCAACAACAACGGACAGCAGCTAACGGCAGCAAACAACAGAAGCAACTCACCGGACTAACCCTCGTCGGAAAACCGAGCTTGCCGGAAAGATAACAGCTCACCGGAAAAGCGCGGATCAGTGTTTAATGGACGTCAAAGGTTTATTGGGGTGTGGTGATGATTGCAACGACCAGAGAATGAAACTTGGTGACTGTGTTTGGTGTAGGTTGGCTGAGACGGTATTCCGGCGGCCTAAAATAGCTCGCCGGAAAAACGTGGTGGCCGGAGTAGGGCTATAGGCGGCCGGAGACGAGCAAAGAACAACACCAGAAGCTTGATAAGGGATTGTGGTGGTGGTTTGCAAGTAAACGGCCGGAGAAGATGATGAGGTTGAGATTCCGGTGGCCGGAATGTATCGCCGGAAAAGCGGCTGCCGGAAAACGGCGCCGGTTTTAAGGTAGCAGCTAGGGTTTAGGCTTTTGTTAAGTATATCTTTAAAATATTAATATCATATTCTATATATAGTAATATTTGTAGGGTTTAAGCATGTTAAACCAATTGGGCTTGAGCCCAATTAACAAAACCAAGCCTTGACCATCATCTTGTCCATCTAATTAATTGTGTCGGGCCTAATTAACATTTAATTAAGCCCATCTCTCGTTACCCCCGGTGTAACTCTCCGGGTCACGTTCGGGTCGGTCACGTTGACTTGACCCGAAACGTCCATAAAATCCAACAGGTTGTGTTTTGGAACTTGAGAAGCTTTACCAAGCGGGATCGCCCCACATGTCACTATTTGTTCCTTGTTTCTTTAAGTAAATGTGGATGAAACTGTTAGATATTAGATTGTTTATGTGCTTATCATAGCCTAGAAGATATCTATATATCATAATAAACTTACTTATATAGTTTATATAGAAGATATTATGACCGCTGGTTTCTGGAGGCAATATTAAGAATGGCGAGAAGCGAAGCCTGGCGAGCGTCATGAGATTGGGAGCATAACATAAGAACAAGCGGCTGAATAACTCCAGCAGCTCCGAACTTAGCCCGAACCTTGGCGGATGAACTACGTTTACGGATGGTGGTCCGAATCTCCCGGGCGGCTTGAATTTTGGCTGGGAGGTCTCCAGTGATTAATCTGTTGGAGATTTCATCGATTACTGATTGTTTCTTGTGGTTCCATCTCTCCTCTTCTTCTCCCGTTGATTCGCTCATATTTGTGATTTATGTTTAACTTCGGTTGCCCATGGAGTAGTCGTGGTTCTGCTGCAGATTGGAAGTGTTGTAGTTGCAAATGCTACCTGCTGAAAGATCGGAAGTGTTGGGAGTTTGAGTTTCGCTTGCTTATTCGGTCTTTATTTCTAAAGCTCGAGCTTGACTCGTGACTATTTCTTCAAGCTTGAGCTCAACTCGATTACTATTTATTTTTATTATTAATTAATTTTTACATAATTATAATTATTTTATAATTATTTTATATATTTTTTCAATTATAACTTTATATATAGCATGGGAAGGGTTAACTAGGAACTAATTATTATCATGTCAACCTTCGAAACTCAATCTCTCACCAAATCTATTTTCATATCTAATGGTTGAGATCAATTCCAACTTAATAGCCTCATAAGCTTTGATCACTATTTTTTATTAAAATATATTGAAAGGGTATAATGGGAAAGTGAATAAGTGATTCTCTTTCGAAAAATATGTATAATTTATCATAGAATCAAACATTGGGGCGCGTGCTGCGAATCTCTCTCCACTTTTATATTAATATCGCAGGAAATGTAACAAACGTAAATCGGGAGTAAATGTAATAAACGTAAATTGGAATGTAAGACGCATGTAATAAACGTAAACATGCTTACATATTTTACATGTTTCACATTCAGATGTGTTTTGCATATTCACATCTTTTACATATGTAACTAGTGAATTCTTCAAATAAATGTAACAAAAGTAAATCGGAATGTAAGAAACGTAAATCATTTTCTCGTTTCCCTTTTATATAATCATACGTGTTTTACATAAGTTACATCTTTTACATATTTTAACATTAAACAAACAAACAAACATTTCATATATTTACATATTTTGCATGTTGTACATTTAGACGTGTTTTACATGTTTACATCTTTTACATACTTTACATATGTAAACTAGTGAATTCGTTTAATAAAGGCAGTAATTAAATGTAACACACGTGAATCAGAATGTAACAAATGTTAATGAGTGAGTCCATTAACAGCTCCAAAATGTAACAAATGTTATAAAAACAACACTCTTTCAAATTAAGAATTCATTCATAGAAATAGGCTTACAAATATGTTTTTTTCCCAATAAAGAATTCATTCATAAAAACCAAAAATAAAATAAATCAAATCAAATAAAAAAAAATAGACTGTGATACTTCCACTGTCACATCCGATAGGGTCGGGTGTTTCACATTCAACATTCAGCAAGGTCGGGTTTTGATAGCCACAAGGTCCGATAAACTCCGGCAAGGCAAGATCGAATGTCGAATGGCCACAAGCTCCAACAAAGTTGGTTTGTTGAAAAATACCCAGATTTGGTCGGAGTGTGACGGATTATGCCTCAACGGTGGTCTCTATGGTTGACAAGCTTAGCTCCGACGGGCTGAAAGCTTATATCCGCCGATGGACAAGTAGTTGTGGTGACGGTTGATGAGCTAATAGGTAGACTTAAGCTCGATTTCTTTTATTTCACCGGAATCTCTAACCTTTTGTTGGGGTGGAGTGAGGAAATAGTGAGGAAGAGAAAGAGAGAAATGTAGAATGAAGATATATATATATATACTAGTTTTTATCCCCCGTATTACGGGGGTTGTTTTAAATTGTTGTTCTAATATTTATTTATTTTTTGAATTTATATTTTTTTTATTGCATGAAAGTTAATAAATTACTTATGGTTTGATAATAAATTGTTTCACAAATAAATGAGATGTTAAAACCCGGTTTAAAAGCTATAGGGTTTTGATGAGACCTAATACCCGTTTATTTTTTTACTATAAAATTGGTTTTTTAATTATAAATAATATTTATGAAAGTTAATAATATACTTATGGTTTGATGAGACCCAAGACCCGTTTATTTTTTACTATCAAATTGGTTTTTTAATTTAAATAATATATATATCTTTTTTAAAATAAATAAGATATTAATTTTTAGTATATCCTATTTTATAGGATTTTTACATCAGTAATTTGGTGAGAATAATTTTTAATTTAATTCGATGTTATAACCCGTTTAAGGAATATCTGGATTTGGTAAGACCCATACCTATGAATTCGGGTCAAATTTATGAGAAGCCTCCATTTAAAAATCAAGCAAATCTGGTGACTCCAAAAAAAGGGGGAGCGACCACATCGCGACACGTAGGATTTTTATGTCTTCGTTTATATATATTATATATATATATATATATATATATATATATGTATGTGTATATATATATATATATTGTAGAGCCTATTTTGTTAATTAAGTCTTATGTATTATTCCTGAACATAAACGTGTTTGTATTTGTATTATGTTTGTGATGTTTGGGCCAGAGGCCACTTGTACCATTTGACATAATATCTTTATGTTTTTCTTTCTATTATTACTATCTTTAAAACTCACAACATTCCACAAACAAGATCCGAGACCTAGGTTAGCTTTAGTGATTTCCGCTAGCTAAAACTTAGATTGATTCAAGAACTTATGTTAGATCCGTATTTGAGACCTACAATTGGTATCAGAGTTTTCGGCTCTACTAATTGTAGTTCTTGGGTCACAACCTTGAATATAGATCTTGTTGTGGTGTTTGAAGAAGTGTTCTTGCTTACTTTCGAGTTTCATGGTGTTTTTGAACATCTTGAAAGTGTTCTCGTGTGTTAAAGTGTGTTTTGAAGACTTTATGCTCTTCAAGTGTGTTTGCTAGAGTGTATCTAAGCTTCTGTCTGTTACTTTTGTGGTTATGGTTATGGATTTGTTGTTGTTTGTGTAGTTAAATTGGTGAACAAGTGTGTTAAACTTCATTCCAATCGAATCGATCGTGGTACTTGTGTCCAAAAGCGGATAAGGTTGTATGAACATTGATATATGTGCAAAAAGTTGTTTTTGGACTACTATGAAATTTAATCGAATCGACTAACCAAGTTCTAATCGAATCGAACTTCCATTCTAATCAAATCGAATCTACAAAAACTAATCGAATTGAATCACCATTCAACTCAATTCGTTTTATATTCGACTCGATTAAAATTCTTGTTCGATTTGACTAAAATCCAGCCAATTCGATTCCTTTCCTCATTCCATTACTGGTTCATTCAAATCGAACTCCTTATTCGATTCGATTTGATTGAACTTGGAGTTTTCAACATAATCGTTCACAAGTACCTGAAGCTACTGTTCTACTATACAAGATGTCTCACAATCCCGAATTGTTAAAGAGATGTATAATGTTAGAAAACGAAGTGGGTGCAACAACCAAGTCTCCTAAACTGAGGACATTTGAAAGCAATTTTGATAAATTTAAATGGAGGTTTAAGAACTTTCTGAGAATGACTGATCCTGGCCTGATTAAATCAATAGGGCAAGGTCCATGCGTACCAGTCGCCACTAATGCAGAAAGTGATGTTGAAATTCCTGGAGATGGTTTTTCAGATGCTGATAAAGAGAAGATCAAAGAAGATGATAAGGCTTACGGGGTTCTGAGTGTGTGCTTGTTTGCCGGCATTGCTCTAACTCTTCAAGAGCATACTACTGCCAAGGGACTTTGGGATGCCCTTGTTGATATGAAAAATAGCAAAAGGGAAATGTTGAAAGGTGAGTTCAACATGTTCAACCACATTCATGGAGAAACCATTGGTACACAGGTGAGTAGGTTTGAGAAATCAATAACCAAGATGAGGAGCAGTGGAATCAATTATGATCATGCTGAGATTAACCAAAAGCTGCTGAACTCTCTACTCTACTCCTAGAACACAAGTGTCTTTACCATCAGCCGTACCACAAATTTGGCAGTAACCTCTTTGTCCAATCTAATCTCCACCATCAACTCTTATGAAATGGATGGCAAGTTGAGACTGAACAATCATATCAGCTCTCTCAACCAGGCTGGCATATCCACAAGCTCTACTTAATTAAGCCAAACTCCTGTGAGTGGTATGGCGTTGCCTACTACACAGACCACCAACAATAAAGCTTTCTAATCCTCATCAAGTCAGTAGGCTGCAACAAACTCAAACTCGTTTCAATATGCAATGAACAAAGCCATGGAGTAGGCACTCAAAGCTCACGGTATTAACAGGTCTGCTAGCAACAACAACTCCTCAAACAACCCATCCAGCCACACATCCTCTCAGTCTTGCCCATTGATGAATGATTCCAACATTGTCCTGGTGCATGCTTTTCTTTCAAGCCATGAAGAGCTTTTATAAGACATTTTTTTACCTCCATCATTTAAGCAAGGTGATCTTCGGGAGATAAATAAAAAGGATATGAAGAAATTGGACATCAAATATCATTTGGCCATGGCTGTCCAACGAGCTTCCAACTTCATGAAGAAATATGGGAAGAACAGCTTCAAGGATTCTGATCTCATGGATATTGGGTTTAACAAAGAGAAGCTCTGATGCTACAACCGCAACGAACTTGGTCACTTCGCAAGAGAATGCTCAAACTCATCTAAGCAAGCAAATGACATTAAGATAACCGAGGTAACTGATCAAGAAAGTGCTAGGAAGCAAGATAAGAGGTCCATGGGTAAAAGAAATGCTCCAGGTCAAAGAGTTTCACATATTGGAAATAGAATATTGAACAGTGGGAACTCTGGCTCAGCTTCAAGAGCCCTTATCAAACAAACTGGTGAAGGCTCTGCTCCTGATTGAAAAGTTGACCAGTTTTGGGAGTTATCCAACCCTTTGAATATGGCGAATGGCTTTCACTGATGGGTAAGCCTCAACGAGTACTTCAACAACACGAGGAAACCAAGTTACTCCTGAAAATCCCGAGGCACACATCCACTTATGCTCCCACGATTGCATATATAAGGTAGATAGATATAGAACGCATAACGCATCCGTTATTAATGGAAATATATGCCTTAGACATCTCAAGAGTGAGTATGTAAAGTCTGATAAGATATCTACTGTCAAAATCAAGAACCATAACAATGATGAAAAGCCTAAACGTAAAGCTATTTCAAGCCACTCAAAACGTTGAATTTTATGAAAAATTAATTGTTGAACTTAGCACTAAAATTGAGCAACTAGAGTCTGACTTAGCTAAAAAGAAAATCGTTGTAGATAAGTTTGAGCTTGCCTCTGAAAAATTGAATGGGATCATTGGGGCTCAAACGGTCAAACAAAGGACTGGTTTTGGTTTTCAATATGCAGAAAATGCCCCACCTTTCAACGGAAATTACACATCCTTACCCCATTTAAAATTATAACTCTGCACCAGAGGACGAAATGGTATTTGGGGTTGGTCATGCACCAAAACCAAATATATTTGTTCCTCTAGTTCCCAAGACCGTTGATCTAATTCTTGTTAAAGTTGATTTGGATAGTATTTCATCTTGTCCAACAGGTGTAGTGTGTGATGGGAAGTCATTGGAAAATGGCAGCGACCGTGCCAAAACTGACATTTTGAAAATTCCTTTGATGTCAAATGGGTCTTTAAAATCCTCTATCATTTTGTCTTGTATTAATGAAACAATTAGTTCTAATGTTGTACAATCTTGTAATGACGGTGTTGGCACCGTTCACAATGTTGTTAATGAAAATCTTGATGTTTTTTCTAACAATGACTATAAAACTATATTTGATGAATCTATTTCTAGAGATTGTAGCGAGAAGGTTGATGTAAACAAAACTAGCAGTTCATCATCTAATTGTGAGATTGAAGTTAAGCCTGTACAACTAAGTGTTATAAAAAGGAAAAATGAACCAAGTACTTCCACTACATATTCCACCCAATAAATACAATTTCTCTCTAACAACTAATAAGAAAAATTACCCTCAGTCATACAATCACTATGATAGTGCTTATTATGGTTATCAACAATCACATCAGACGGGGTTTTATTATGTGTTGGAATCGATCTGCCCAAAACACATATTTTAGTTGATGTGGCTAGTACGTTATGATCCAAGTCTGGTCATACCCAATAACAAGCTAGACAAACACCACTGTTTTTATTATTAGATATGATCTAGTTAATAAAGATCAACACTAATAATATTTTGAAAAATGGTTTTTCTAAATATTTTGCACTTGTGTGATAAATAAATTATGTGGATAAATTATATTTTGAGAGATGTTATTTATTTGGATAAATAACATATATGTATGTAAAAGAAACAAAAGGATTTTGAAATTTGGTGGGAAAAGCCCAAAATGCCCCCCCCCCCCTCTCTCTCTCCTCTTTTGTTGTTTCAAGGCATGCATGCGTGTTCATGGAGGATGATAATTCTTGGAGAATTCATAACACACCTTCTCTCACACACACAAGTCTCTCTCTTTCTTTTCTCTTCTTTCGGCTGAAATCAAGAGGAGAAACAAGAGACAAGCAAGTGTAAATCCTAGCATATTGGGTGTTTGTTGGAAGTCTTGAACGGGTATACTAGCTTGAGGTTTTCTACTTTCGAGACTTGCCATTCAAAGTTTCATCTCCTTCTAAATTTCTGGAAATTTGAAGGTATGTAACCTAACCTAAAGTATTCGGGTTTTATGGTATTTTTTAACATATTGGCCGAAAACTTTAGGCATATTGATTACCCCTTGGTTTTTCAAGATTGTACCACGCATGCATGTGGAAATCTGGAAAAATTATGTCATTTGGATGATGAATTTTGTTTGGACAAAATTGTATTTTTTCAGCTTTGGCTGAGAACTCATGGTTGGAAACCATGGTTCTTGGTCTGGCTAAAAACTCCATAAAACCCGTTCTCGGTTGGCTGAGAACTCATGGTTGTGAACCATGGTTCTCGGTTGGCCGAAAACTTGTTCTCGGTTGGACCGAAAACTCTTGGTCTTCGCCGAGAACTCTTGGTTCTCGGCTGACCGAAATCTCCTAGCCGAGAACTCAGTTGTTTTTGGTCTCTTGACCGAAAAATCTCAGCCTTGGTTCTTGGCCAAGAACCATAGGGTTAAAAGGGAACCATTTTGGTCAAGGGTTGACCTGATTGCTTGGATGTTCATAACCTAGCCATGACCTTGTGTATGTTGTGTGTTGTGATTTATTCATTTGTTGTAATATTCTTTTATTCGGGTTTGTAATCTATTTATTTATTTCAAATTGGTTTGTAATAATAAGTAGAATAGTTGTATATCTTTTACTAGAAAAAATGTATTAGGATATGTTTTGTAAAAGAAGATGCAACTACAATACCATTATGGTTTTGGGCTTTAATAGAACTAATAGTCCACTATGGGATTTTAGCCCAATGGTCCAAGCCCAAAAGAGGCCCAAGGAAGCAAGGAGCTAAAGTTGGAGCCCAAATGGAAGCCCAAATAAAGAGAAATGATCACAAAAATAGGTGGACACTTGAAGCATATGGATGTGGGGTCAAGTGGGAGTTCACCATCACATACCTTGTGTCATGCTCGTCCCTTAGGAGAGACCTTATGACACACTTGTTTCGGTCAACCAAGTGTTGTCAATCTTGGGTAGCTATGGTTATGGACTTGTGTTTGTTATTTATGCTTGTGTGGTTGATTTATGTTTTGTTTTATCATATTTGGATATGAATGTTAATAAATTAAAATCAACAACTTGCATAAAATTGATTCCTTGGAAATTATTAAGTAATAAATTGGTTTTATTAACTATTAATGATTTCATAATAAAATGGGTTTTATTAAAGGAATTATGAAAAATTGGTTTTCAAAAGGTACCATACATTTGAATGCATGCAAATGGAAGGTACATAAATAGTTTTCCAATCTAGAATTTTGAAAACTTAAATCCCTTTAAAACAAGTTGAACACCATCCTTTTATACAACACTCGAATCCCTTGTGAACTTGATGAGGGATAAAGGTCACCTAACCGCATTTAAGGAAACTTGTGAGTTTGAGATGGATTTACAATATTTGTCGGATAAAGGTCACCTAACTGCTTATAAGTGTAAACTCACGCGTGTGTGTAAGTAGGACGACTTGATTTGGGAACCATGTGAATAGGGTCACCGAAGCATGGCGTACAAAGGTGTTGATGGGATTAAACATGCCAACTAAACATATGATTTTTAACCGATCCCATAAAACTAGAAGTTGCAAAGGGTTGCAATCATCAAACGTTGACTACCTTGTTAATTTGAATAGTAGGATAAAGGTCACCTAACTACTATTTAAATGTAACGTTGGGTTCTAGATTTTAATAATTAATTGTCTTGGAGACATTAAAGGGTATTAACAATTAAAATTTATTAATGATATCGAAAATACTAAAATTGAGCTTTACTAAATTTATAGATGGCCGCAAACAACAACCCACCTAACGGAATTATTCCACCTGTGCATAATCTATCACTGAGATCCATTCTGGATAAGGATCGTCTGAATTTATGTATTGATATCGAAACTTGAGAATTGTTCTCAAGCAAGAAAGAAATCCTATATTTTGGACGATCCTATTCCCGATGAACTTGATGTAAATGGCTTGGATGCCTACAATGATTGGTTAAAATACACCAAGGATTCGGTGCAAGTTTCTTGCCTCATGTTGGGAACAATGATTCCCGAAATCCAAAAGGATTTCGAGAATCATGGGGCATATGACATGATCACCCAGCTTAAGGAAATGTTCCTTACTCAAGCTAGGGTGGAATGCTTCGAAACGGTTCGAGCATTTCATGCATGTCATATGGAAGAAACCCAATATGTGTCATCTTATGTGCTTAAGATGAAAAGCCACATTGATCGGCTTGAACGGCTTAATCGTCCCGTCTCAAAAGAGTTAGCCACGGATATGATCCTTAATGGCTTAACTAAAAGGTTAGAGACATTTGTTATGAATTATAACATGAATAGATGGGACAAAAGTATTGGTGAGCTTCATGCAATGCTCAAAACAACCGAAGCCAGAATGGGTAAAAAGGTTTTACCCGTTCTTTCGATCAATGAAGGTGGCTTGAAGAAGAGGCATCACCCGGAACCCAAAGCAAAGGTTGCTAGTGGTAAAGGGCAAGTCAAGGGAAGGTTCAAAAGAAAGGAAAAAACAGAACCAAAACAAAAGAAGCTATAGCTCTAAGGATCCGTGCTTTGGTTGTGGAGAGATAGGACATTGGATGAGAAATTGTCCAACATATCCCAAGGAGTTGAAAGCTAAGAGGGATGCGGGGAAAACCTCAGGTACAACTTTCATGATCCATATTGAACTTAATATTATTTCTTCTAACACATGGTTATTGGATACAAGATGTGGAACTCATATCTGCAATTCATTGCAGGAGTTCAAAAGAAGAAGTGATTACAAGAAAGGAGATATAAGTCTCTTCATGGGCAATGGAGCAAAGGTTGACGTCCAAGCTCGAGGAGATTATGTTTTGAAGGTTCCAAATGGTTTGGAAGTTATTTTGAAAAACATTTTGTATTCTCCTAGTTTGACTAGGAATATCATCTTCGTTTCTTTGTTAAGACAATTTGGTTATGATTTAAAGTTTGCAAACGATGGTATTTATGTTTTCATGAAGGATGTATTTTATTTTAAAAGCAATGCCATCAAATGGTATATATGAATTAGTTCAAGATAATACATCCATTGATAACTCGTTGTACCAATCTAGCATAAAAAGACTCAAATTGGATTTGAGCAAGACTTTTCTTTGGCATTGTCGCCTTGGTCACATTAACAAGGATCGCGTTCATACACTTCAAAAGAATGGTCATTTGGAATCAAATGATGATTCATTTGATAAATGTGAATCTTGTTTATTGGGAAAGATGACCAAGGAGCCCTTTACTGGAACTAATGAAAGGGCGAAAGACTTATTAGGTATCATATATTCGGATGTATGTGGTCATTTTAAGACAATGACTAAGAATGGTGAAAGATACTTCATTACCTTTACCAACGATTATAGTCGCTATGGGTATGTGTCTTTGTTAAGACACAAAGATGAAGCCTTTGAAATGTTCAAAGTCTTCCAAAATGAAGTGCAAAATCAACTCAATAAAACAATCAAAGTACTTCGTTCAGATAGAGGAGGTGAATACCTCAATGATGCATTTCTAGACCATCTTAGGAGTTGTGGGATTGTTTCACAACTTACTCCACCCAGAACACCACAACATAATGGTGTCTCTGAAAGGAGGAATCGAACTCTATTGGATATGGTTCGATCTATGATGGCTAGAAGCACATTACCTCTATCATTTTGGGGTTTTGCATTGATCTCCGCAGATCGTATTCTAAATATGGCACCAACCAAGAAAGTGGAAAGGATACCTTTTGAAATATGGCATGGAAGGGTTCCATCATTAAAGGTATGGGGTTGTGAGGCTTATGTTAAGCACAACACCCAAAATAAACTTGAAAGCCGATCCACTAAGTGTATCTTTGTAGGATATCCCAAAGATTCTATGGGATATTATTTCTACAATCCAAACGAGCAAAATGTGTTTGTTGCTCGAAAGGCTGAGTTCTTGGAAAGAAAGTTCCTTATGGAAGGAACTAGTAGAACTGTGGAACTCGAGGAGGATCGAGAACCACGAACCGATACACGTTCGGTTGACACTAGCAATCAACAAGAGGTGTTTAGAATGATCAAATGGTTGATCAAAACACACAAAACATTCGCAAATCTGGTAAAATTAGCAACCCACCCGAAAGATATGGATTTTTCATGGATGGATGGTATGTGGTAGATTCGGATGAACTCACCACATACCACGATGCAATGTCACAATCTGATTGTGATAAATGGCTGGAAGCCATGAACGTTGAGATGCAATCCATACATAACAACCAAGTATGGGACTTGGTTGCACCACCTCTTAAATCCAAACTGGTTGGAAGTAAGTGGGTTTTCACGAAGAAAACTGATATGCATGGAAACTTGGATACTTATAAAGCTAGACTTGTAGCAAAAGGTTTTACTCAAACTCAAGGGGTTGATTATGATGAAACTTTTTCGCCTGTTGCGATGCTAAAGTCTATTAGGATATTGTTTGCCATAGCTGCATATTATGACTATGAGATATGGCAAATGGATGTCAAAACCGCTTTTCTGAATGGACAGCTTGAGGAAGATGCCTATATGGTTCAGCCTGAAGATTTTGTCGATCCACAACATCCTAATAAGGTATGCAAGTTAAAGAAGTCAATCTATGAATTGAAACAAGCATCTAGAAGTTGGAATCACCGTTTTGATGATGAAGTTAAGAAATTTGGATTCATCAAGAACGCTAATGAAGCTTGTGTGTATAAGAAAGCTAGTGGGAGCATCATTACTTTTCTGGTACTATATGTCGATAACATACTACTATCTGGAAAAGACATTCCAACCTTGGAAGGTGTAAAAGCCTGGCTTGGAAGTTGTTTATCCATTAAGGATCTTGGTGAAGCCACCTATATTCTAGGAATAAGGATCTATAGGGATACATCAAGGCGGTTGATAGGTATAAATCAAAGTGCATACATTGACAAAATCTTGAAGAGGTTCAAGATGGACAACTCTAAGAAAGGTTTGGTACCTATTCAAAGAGGAACAATATGGAGTACATCTCAATGTCCAAGCTCAAAGGATGAGCAAGACAAAATGAATGGATCCCATATGCATCTACTATAGGATCCATCATGTATGTCATGATATGCACTAGACCGATGTGTCATGCACTTTGAGCATGACAAGTAGATACCAACAAAATTCCGGAACTAGCCATTGGATGGCGGTTAAGAGCATATTGAAATACCTTATGAGGACTAAGGATATGTTTCTAATATATGGCTTTGGTGAGAAGGAACTCGTTGTAAAGTGTTACACGGATGCGAGTTTCCAAATTGATCGAGATGATTCTCGATCACAATCGGGATATGTTTTCGTTCTAAATGGTGGGGCTGTCTCTTGGAAGAGCGCAAACCAACATGTGGTAGCATTGTCCACCACTGAATCCGAATACATCGCCGCCTCATTGGTAGCTCAAGAAGATGCGTGGATTAGAAAGTTCCATTGACGATCTAGGGGTAGTCCGTACCATTCAGGACCCTCTAGAGATCTTTTGTGACAATGAGGGTGCGATTGCTCAAATCAAGGAACCCCGTGCACATCAAAAGACAAGGCACATGGAGCGAAGATTCAACTACATAAGAGATGAAGTTGAAAAAGGAAAAATATGTATTCGCAAAGTTCATAGTGATCAAAACATTGCGGATCCACTCACGAAGCTCCTAGAAAGGCCAAAACATGAAGGTTATACCTGTGCCTTAGGACTTCGATATTCTAGTGAATGGATTTGATCAAAATTTTGTATTTAGATATCGGAACAATTGTTATTATGACTCAATTATATGATTATGATTTATGATTATGCTTCTGAGTTATGTTCCGTTTTAGCATGTTTAAATCCATGAATAATTTAATTATTCTAAATATCTGTAGTTGATCATATTTGTGGGAACAAATGTGAAGGCAAGACTATTATGAACTTGGATTAGTAGATATTCATAAGGTATGAATATAGCAAGGGTTTGCTGCCAAGGTTCATAGATATTTATGGGATAAATATTGGACTGACCCGCCTTCAAATTTTACTGCATGGAATCCTTGTGATTTGTGGTCATAAGTAAATTTGAGTAAAGGCGAACATCATAATATCCTTCTACCTGAGATACATATTGGGTCTTAATATTCACCGACTATTATACTTTGACTTAGTTCTTCGCCGCTCTAAAATATGTCAGTACATAAGACTAAGCTCAAGTGTAGTACAAGGTGATAGTGAGAGACGTATTTAGTCAATAGGGGATTTGTCCCTCTTATTCGTTAAGAGTTAAATGTCAAAGACCTGATAAGTTAAATCAACAGAGGATGATCACTCTGTGTCTCTGGATTTAACATGACATTTGTGGCAAAAGGATAAATGATAGTTTCACCTAAATCATTTTCAAGTAAGAGACTTGAAGGGGATGATGTTATTGAATGGCACTTCGTCATACGTATTAAGGGTAGTAAACCGTTGTTAGGCGGTATTTGCTATTTGCATCAGTCTTCTATGTATCTTATGCAAGTGGGAGATTGTTGGAATCGATCTGCCCAAGACACATATTTGAGTTGATGTGGCTAGTACGTTATGATCCAAGTCGGTATTTGCTATGGACACATATTTGAGTTGATGAACCTAATAACAAGCTAGACAAACACCACAGTATTTATTATTAGATATGATCTAGTTAATAAATATCAACACTTATAATATTTTGAAAAATGGTTTTCTGAATATTTTGCGCTTGTGTGATAAATAAATTATGTGGATAATTTATATTTTGAGAGATGTTATTTATTTGGATAAATAACATATATGTATGTAAAAGAAACAAAAGGATTTTGTAATTGGGTGGGAAAACCCCAAAAGGGGCCGGCCCTCCCTCTCTTTCTCTCTCCTCTTTTGTTGTTTCAAGGCATGCACGTGTGTTCATTGGTGGATGATAATTCTTGGTGAATTCATAACACACCTTCTCTCACACACACAAGTTTCTCTCTTTCTTTTCTCTTCTTTCGGCTGAAATCAAGAGGAGAAACAAGAGATCAAGAAAGTGTAAATCCTAGCATATTGGGTGTTTGTTGGAAGGCTTGAACGGGTATACTAGCTTGAGGTTTTCTACTTTCGAGACTTGCCATTCAAAGTTTCATCTCCTTCTAAATTTCTGGAAATTTGAAGGTATGTAGCCTAACATCCTATGGTTGTTTTGATAGCATGGTTAATCGTATTTGGATCCTAGATTGGGTTTAACATAAAACGGGTTTTATGTATATTCGGTAAAAAAGATTTAAAACTAATTTCCGCTGCGTTTTACATATATAATGGGTTATATGGACTTTGATAATCTTGTAAAAACCAAACATTATGAATATTATTTTGATGACCGAGGTCAAGTGCTTTTCATGACACAAAACCGTGGTCATTATTTCCATAAGTCCATTTCATCACCCTATAACTTCCATTACTACTCATCTTCATATGAGCGTTGTGAAAACTTTGGCAGAAAATTATGTGTGTATGTGGAAATCCTTCTCACCTTGCCAAACAATGCAAGAACTAGCACAAGCATAAGAAAAGCTTGAAAAGGCAATATGGCCAGTCGTGGTCTCAAATTGCTAGTCAAAATGGGTACATAATTGATCAATCTGATAAGTATGCCAATGAGACTGAAGTAAAAACTAAAAGCAAGAAAGTAAGAAATCCCTTCTGGGTAACCAAGAAGGAGAGATTGAAAAGAGATTCTAAGACTGAAAACAAAGATCCCACCAGAAGGAAACAGAAAAATGGATCCAAAGATTGAATGATCTGAAGATTTTGCTTTAAAACCAAGGAGGAGACAGTCACGAAAGTCTTCAAAATCAAAAGCACATGCCTCTGCAAGGGCTTCAAGTGGCTGTCCATCGGATTCTGATTTATCACAAAAGAATAAATGTTTCAAAAATAAAATTATATTTGGTGACTTTGTAGTTAATCTTCCCGAGACAACTTCGTCTCAGTTTTCCACCTCTAGTTAATTACCAAATTATGTAAGGTCAGTCAAGAAGGTCTATAAACAGTATATGGTACTTAGACAGTGACTGTGCCCGACACATCATTGGGGATAAGTCCTTGCTATTCAATGTGCAACCATTTGTCGGTGGACATGTATCCTTTGTTGGTGATATTGGAGGGCAAATAATGACGAGAGGAACAATATCCAATGGTGTATTGACCTTTGATGATGTGAACTTGGTGGAGCAATTGAATCACAACTTACTTAGTGTCTCTCAGATCTGTGACAAAATCTTCTCAACTCTTTTCACTAAGAATGAATGCTTGATCTTGAAACCAGGTTTTAAAGTCCCTGTAGAATGGGTGTTGATACATACTCCAAGGTATAACGATGCCTACATATTAGACATGAGCGGTTCTTATTCACAAAGAGCTGTGTCATGTCTTCTATCCAAAGCCACAGAGAATGACTCATCACTATGTCATAGACGATTGGGTCATGTAAAGTTCAAGAATTTGAACCGACTTGTGAAATGTGAGTATGTGAGGGGCTTACTTATTAAATCTTTCTCTTGCAATATAAGGAACATAAACTTCATCACATGCCCATAATTTTTAATTAAATAGATTCCATTATTCAACTATTACATATGGACATGTTTGGCCCCATTCATCCTCAGGCAATAGG
Organism: Bidens hawaiensis; assembly: GCF_021521415.1. Lineage (NCBI taxonomy): Eukaryota > Viridiplantae > Streptophyta > Magnoliopsida > Asterales > Asteraceae > Bidens > Bidens hawaiensis. The sequence goes on along the minus strand of NW_027505953.1, from coordinate 95,054 downwards.
CTGAAAAGCCTATTATCTTGTTATTACCAATGACTATTCTCGTTTCAGCCGGACTTTCTTGTTAGGCCTCAAGGATGTAACTGCCGACTTCTTGATCAAGTTCATGACCTTAGTTGAGAATCAGACTGAGGAACGTGTCAAGTGCATCAGAAATGATAACGGGGCGGAGTTCTACAATAGGGAAGTCAATGACTTCTGTCTTTCAAGGGGGATCAATCGCCAGTTCAGTGAACCCTTTACTCCACAACAAAACAGGGTGGCTGAATGAAGAAATTGAATATTAGTTGAAGCTGCAAGAACCATGCTGTCATATTCAAAGTTTCCACTGTTTTTCTGGGGAGAAGCGATTAATGCTGCATGCTTCATCCAGAAGTGTTGAAGCTGAATATTAGTCTCCACTGTTTTTTTTGGGGAAAACTTAATACATTGCCGTCTCCAGCTACTGTTCACAAGTGATCTGGATCTAGCATCAGTTGCTGGATTACGGTTTGAATTTATTTTGTACCCCCTTCAAGTGTGACAATGAAGCGGCGGTGAGTTTTGTGAAAAATCTGGTCCGGCACACAAAGACAAAATATATTGACATCTGAATGCATTTCATTCGTGATTGTTTTGACCAAAAACTTGTCAATATCATAAGGGTTCACTCAAATTACAACTTTGCTGTCCACTTTACAAAAGCTTTCGATCGTGCCAGATTTCTATATCTTGTAGAGTCGCTTGGCATGATCTGTTTTGACTAAACTTTGCTTCATTCTATCCTTTTGTTTTAAATTTGTAAATATTTTTTCAAATATGTCACAATTTTACAGAGAGAAAATGAGTTAAGTCTAACTTGCCAAAAAGATATTTCGTTTAATTTTAAGAAAAGCAAAATCTAAGTCACTTGACCTTCCAAAATTCACCTGTGTTTTACTCTATATGCTTTACTTTGTTCAATATTTTACCATATTATTCATGAAAATTAGAAAATTATTTAAAAAGTGTCTTATCCCGTTTAGAGGGAGCTACTGTTTAGAGGGAGTCGGATAAAATAAAATTATAAAATTTTAAGAAATTGGTCCGACCTTTTTGAAAATGATAAGAAATTGTCGTTAATGATCCTCGCACATGAAAATAGTATATCAAAAGCCAAAAAAATCAATGTTTGATGTGTAGATAGGCTTGACAAATGAGTAAGTATCATAGTGATGTAAACTTAAGTACTTGCCTATGCTAGTGGTTAAAAGTTCATGAAGCGGATGCCGACTCCAAATAAAGTCATATCAATGAAGGTAGAAATGTAAATAACATGTTATACCCAAGCCTCTCTTTACCTAATCACAGTTGTCCTATGTATACTTGAGTCAATTTAATTTTATTGAGTCAAGAAAAGTGTCAAGAAAAGATAAGAAAAAGAAAAAGAGTTAGAAAATAAAAATAAAAGAAAATTCGGAAGAAGTCTATCATAAGATTTTTTCTTCTAATTTCTTTCTTTCTTTATTTTGATTCAAGCCTTAAACTTTATATGCTTGTAGTCATACAAGATCTTATTGTTAAGGCCCTAAATCTTTTGCTTTGTTTTATTTTCATTCTTTTTTTTTCAAGCCTCGGACTTTCTCAGTCATACAAGACTTGATTGTTAAGGCCCTGAACTTCTGTTTTATTTTAATATTTCTAGATAGAGTCATGTGTCCAAAGTGTTATTAAGCGTACTGTGATCAAATAAGAAAGGTTTAAGTAAATTTGAGGTAACATGTGAAAGCAAAGTAAGCCCGAGGTATAACTGAGTTTGTAATTTGTTGGATTAAATGGGGACCACACAAGCATCGTGCCTAATACATACCTTTAAATATCACATTGACAACAAAACACTTGTTAAGTTTAAACTGGACAAATTATATCTACAATCGAAGTTGGATTCTTGGCATAATAATATTGAAATAGAAGTGTGATCTAGGACAATATCGATCAATATGATTCAATGTTGAGATCTTTCTCGCAAAAACATCGGGAACTTTGTAATTTTTTTAAAATATAATATTAATTTCATCTAGACTATTATGAAATTTTAATCGATGTTTTCGTTGTATTTAATTTTTAATTTTTTCCTATTTTTTAATTTTGTTTGTTTTTAAGTTATTAACTTAATATCTAAGTATACTTTATTTTGTTTTTTTAACTTAATATCTAAGTATACTTTGTTTCGTTCAAGCCTTGGACTTTCTCAGTCATACAAGACCTGATTGTTAAGGCCATGAACTACTGTTTTATGTTAATATTTCGAGATAGAGTCATGTTTCCAAAATAGTGTGTCCAAAGTGTCATTAAGTGTACCGTGATCAAATAAGAAAGGTTTAAGTCAAGTTGAGGTAACATGTGAAAGCAAACTAAGCCTGAGGTATAACCGAGTCTGTAATTTGTTGGATTAAATGGGGACCACACAAGCATCGTGCCTAATACATACCTTTAAATATCACATTAACAACAAAACACTTGTTAAGTTTAAACTGGACAAATTATATCTACAATCGAAGTTGGATTCTTGGCATAATAATATTGAATTAGAAGTGTGATCTAGGACAGTATCGATCAATATGATTCAATGTTGAGATCTTTCTCACAAAAACATCGGGAACTTTTTACTTTTTTTTAAATATAATATTAATTTCATATTGACTCTTATGAAATTTTAATCTATGTTTTCGTTGTATTTTAATTTTTAATTTTATTCAATTTTTTTTAATTTTGTTTGTTTTTAAGTTATTAACTTAATATCTAAGTATACTTTATTTTGTTTTATTATTTTTTTAATATTTTATTTTTTTCCAACTCTTATGTTTTTGTTGAAACTAGGTTTAGTTTGTGTGTCAAAGGTCGTTAATGCAAAAGTTGTTAAAGTAAACCAGCAAAAACATACTTTGTAAATAAATAAAGTGTTCGGATCCGATGTAAAATATTTTTCGCGTTTAAATTTGTAAATATTTTCATAGTTGGAGGGTCGGGTGTGTATAATCGTTTAAGTCTCTAAGTATTTTGACTCTATCACGAGATAGGCTGACCCTATATAAAGAGAAGTTAAAAATATCTTTCATTTCCATTCACCAAACCTTATCTAAACACTCAACTCTCTCTCCGTCTAAAACTCTTCAGCCGCCGCCACCGCCTCTTTCCTTATAACCCAAATTAATCAACTCCATTTAAATTTGTTGTTACACCCTTGATATTCATAATCAATGGACACTTCTCCATGGGTAAATCTTTTAATATGCTCAAATATGTGATTCTTTTCATCTTGTTCTTGACGGCTTAGGGGAGCCGTCAGAGGATCTGTTGGACCCTTATATCATGTTTGTTGACAAAATTGTTGTTTGAATCCTTTTGTTGACATCATAGACAACATGTGGACTGTTTAATTGTGTTTTGTTGGTGCAGTGTGCCAGTAGTTCATTAGTCTTTAGTTTATCGTGTCTGTAATCAGAATACTGCTTGTTATGTTTTGGTTGTTGGTTTAGGTGAGCTCGGTAATAGTTTTATTTGTTTAAGCGATGTTAGCTACGACGAAGTTAGGACAACTTCGCCTAGGGATGCTAGGCGAAGTAGTCAAGGTATTTAAACTAATTTTGCCGTAGGGTTTTGTAAGTCTTGGTCATAACTTCTGAACGTTGTGTTTCTTAAGTGTTGCGAGCACTGGGTTGCTAATAGCATATAAACATTTTGTTTACGTGTTTGTTTATCATACGTTTCTGATTCATTCATTTGTGTACACACGTAATCGTATACATAGGGGATTCTGCACCCTTTGTGTTCGAGATACTCCTATGTAGATCCGGCTGGGAACCTACATGCTTTTGTATAATTTTTAGATTTCTAGGGTTTTTCAAACCATTTTGGGTGCAATTCACCCACGTTGTGTTTGATTTTGTGTCTGAAATTGTTCAGAAACTATTATCGAGGATAGGCGAAACCCGTAATGAAGTGTGACAATCGTCAATTTCAGGTTAACTCCGTTAACTCAACTCCGTCAATTCAAACTTAAAGATCATTGAATCTATAACGCACACCTCATTACATTTAAACTAGGGTTTAAATGACGCTTAACACTTACTACATGTGTAGTCTTTCGGGAATTGCACCGAAACGCAAACGAGTTGACGCAAACAATTGGTGAATAAACGAAAAACGTCAAAACAATAATCATGTTATAATTATGTGTTAGACTTATGTGTTATGTGATAACATGTTATATAACGTTAACTCAATGTGCAAACAAGTTAGTTTAAGCTAGATAAGTAATACTTAGAAGTGGAGGGGCCAAAGTGTAACATAGTATTATTATAAATAATAATAATAATAAACCCTAACTTGTTATTTCTCTCCCTACACAATCCCGATCGGAAACCCAACCCCCCTTGGCTCCTTGGCTGCCGTCACCTATATACACACATACAATCAAGTTCTCAAGTCTTTGATCGAAGATTAAGGTGCTAGGAAGGTATAAACGACTATCCTATGCATCCTTTATACTTAATTTTGATGTTTAATGGGTTAATTGAAAACCCTAAGAGCCGATTTTATGTGTGTATGTAGTTTATATGATTGTTGTTGATTTGATGATGATTTGATAACTAGATTGGATATTGTTACATGTTAATTGCTTGTGTCTTTGATTTGAGTGCAAACAAAAACCCTAATCATGTATGTAATGTGTAATTGATGTGCATGGATAGTGTTTATGGAGTCTAGAGTATTATATGAATGCATGATGGTCCATAGATAGTTAATATGTTGAGTTTGGATGCAAACAGTTTCTGGACAGATTGTGTTATTGATGTTTAAGTGACTGTAACGAAGTGTAAATGTGAAAATTGGTTGAGATTATTGATACTACAGTAAAATAGGTTGAGTCTAGTTTCTAAAGAATATAAACTTGTAATTTTTGGACAAGTAAAGGTTAACTTTTATGATTTTACAAAAACGTTGTGTAAAGCTGAGTTGTTAGACCTGCTGTTAGGTTGTTTTGTAAATGTTCTATCTCATGAACTACGAGACCAATTGGGTTGGTTCCACTTCTGGAAGTTTACTTATTGAGTTAGGAACCTAACCCAAGTGGTCTTGCATTTATTGGATTTTTCGTTTAACAGGAATTTCAAATAACATTCTGTTGCGCATGAATTTGACTGTTATGAGTTTGCTGTAATGATTTGATGATTGTGAGAAACATATGTGGAATAAAAATATAATAAAATATGTTCTGGAAACCTAAGACATATATTCTTTTGTCATGATTTTTGGTAAATTAATTGAGATGCTATGATCGGTGGAATAGTACAATCTTTCAAGTAGGATTTCTGTCTCGGTGAAACTAGCTGCTGAATCTTGTGAAAATGCATGAAACATGATACTTGCTATATAATTGTTATGTTTTGACCAAATTGCCCTTGCGGGGAATAATTGCTAATTGATTGTCATGATTTGACCAAATTGCCCTCATGGGGAATAATTGCTAGTTAATTGTTATGTGTTGACCAAATTGCCCTTACGGGGAGTAATTGCTAGTGATGTACATTATGAATACATGACACGTAAATAATTGCTTACACATGTAACGTATCACAAATACACTTGTTAAAGTCACACACGATTCACAAACGAAACACGAAACATGTTGTGTGCATAGGTATTATGTGCCGGGTCTAGAGACTCGATAATATTCCGACACTTAGAAAAATCTCTTTATTGTTTTAGAACGCTAGAGAGAGTTTTTCTGTGACGCGCATCTTGGTGAATTATTTTGGGAATACTTCGCAAACAGTGAGTTCACTTACCCCTTTTAAACTGTTTTCAAACGCTTTTCACTTGGGGGAGATAACATACTCCGAAAACGCATTTAAGATTTTGTTAATATAGATTATATATCACTTGTAAAGATTAAGTGGCAAACGCGTTAACTAAAGTCCTTCATACACATCGAACCGTTTAATATTGGATAATAGCGAGTCATTGTTGAGTAGTACTACTGGGTTTGACAAACCCCACCCAACGCTAAACTCGACTGGAGGTCGAGTGGGTGTAATCTTGGCTAAACACATACCATGGTCTGGATGACCTGGTGGCAAGGCAAATGATAAACAGTCAGCTTCGGTGTCGAACACTTAGTGATACTTGTTTTATAGGCTAGCTACATATAGATATATAATTGAATAACACTATCTGGTAACGCAAAACGCTGTAACGCAAAACGCTTAACGCATAATGCTGAACGCAAACGCTAAACGCTTGCGAGTCATTCATACTTGGCTAAACCTTCATAACTAAAGTCCTTCATACACATCGAACCGTTTAATATTGGATAATAGCGAGTCATTGTTGAGTAGTACTACTGGGTTTGACAAACCCCACCCAACGCTAAACTCGACTGGAGGTCGAGTGGGTGTAATCTTGGCTAAACACATACCATGGTCTGGATGACCTGGTGGCAAGGCAAATGATAAACAGTCAGCTTCGGTGTCGAACACTTAGTGATACTTGTTTTATAGGCTAGCTACATATAGATATATAATTGAATAACACTATCTGGTAACGCAAAACGCTGTAACGCAAAACGCTTAACGCATAATGCTGAACGCAAACGCTAAACGCTTTATTTTATATAAACTTGTGAACTCACCAACCTTGTGTTGACACTTTTAGTATGTTATTTTCAGGTAGCTGAGGCGGGCGCGCGGTTTAGGATCATGCATTGCTTGAAACATTTTTAATTATGCAAACTTATTTAAACTGTGATCATTGGGTTTTAAGTCGTCCTGCGTAACGCAACATTGGTTTCTATGGTTTTACGCTTCAGCATTTAATTACTCGTAAACGTTTTCATGGTTTTGAAACTTTGTTTTATGGTTTGATTATAACTAATGATTCCGATCCTGTTAGTTCACACCCTCTGACGGTAAAACTCCGTTAGTGGATTTTGAGGGTGTGACAGATTGGTATCAGAGCCATTGGTTATAGCGAACTAGAAGCTGCATGCATACTAGACTATAACCGCGACGACCCATTAGTTATAATGATACGCACTGCATAGATTTGTGTAGTCTTTGTTATCTTATCCCTTTATCTCTTTCACTCATACGCGCGCGCATACACGGCTTACCTGTAGGAATGTCGACGCCGCCACCCTCATCATCATCTGATCCGATGACTCATGCTCACGGGAAGGAACCGCAGTTACCTACCGCATCGCCACCCCGTGTAGTCCCGGAACTCGAAGCTCCCGCACCGAAGAGGTACCGCTTGTCCGGAGGCATGTGCGAAAACGAAGTTAGCTGGGATTGGTACCTTAATATGATCAGACGCATGGTCTATCGCGAACAAGTTCCCCCGTTACCTCACCCGAACAACCCTGCTTATCCCAGCACCCTACCACCCATAACCGAACCTGTAGAGCAAGTTCTCGCAGCTGTTGTTTCATGTTTGGAGCGTGATGTGGGTTACATGCGCTATACGAGAGCGAACGTTTCCGGACTGTTAAAAGACGGAACCGAGACTAAGGAGGAGACTGCCCGCATGGCAGCGGCAATGAAGGAAATGCAAGAGGCTAGTGATCAACAGATGAAGTTTATGAGAAAAATGCAAGCCGAGATGATAGACTTGCAAGAACAACTCCAAGTAGCAAGGACTCGAACTGAGATAGCTTTAGAGCGTTGCGATGTCTTACAAATGCAAATTGCTCAGAACGCAGCCGAACCTGAGGCAGAACCTGAGGCAGAGCCTGAAGAGGAACTCGAAGAAGATCCCGAAGAGGAGCCTGAGGAGGATCCCGAGGAAGATCCGGAGGAGGAACCCGAAGAGGAACCGGAGGAAGAACTGGCTGAGCCGGAGGCACACTCAGAGGTGTCCTCAGACGATGACATCTGAGAATGATAACACCTAGATGGCTGGAAGAAACGCTAGACACGGTCGCGGTAACATCAACTTGACTGCAGCTGAACTCCAAACTCTGCTGAACGACCATGCGGCGGCCGCTCTAGCCGCACATGTCCAGAATCAAGCTGGAGGTCCAATTGGAACGTGCACCTTCAAGAACTACCTTGACTGCAAACCCAGTACGTTTAAGGGCACTGAGGGAGCTATAGGCTTCCTGCGTTGGGCTGAGAAGGCCGAATCGGCGTTTGAGATGTGTAATTGTCCCCACTGCCAGTAGGGTCAAATTTACTGCTGGAACACTTGAAGATTCTGCTCTCACTTGGTGGAATTCAAACCTACAGATTGTTGGATTGGAGCTGGCAACGCGATGAACTGGGAGGAGTTCAAGAACATGATGCGAGAAGAGTACTGTCCTAGGGAGGAGATTGCAAAGTTGGAATCCGAGTTTTGGTCGTTGAAGATGGTGGGTTCCGAAATTGAAGCCTACACCACACGTTCTCACGAGTTAGCTGTGATGTGTCCACGGACGATAGACCCGCCGAGTAAGAAGATTGAGATGTATATTGATGGGTTAGCACCGCAAATTCAGGGCATGGTGACGTCTTCCAGACCAGCCACGATTCAACAAGCGATTCGGTTAGCTCACAAACTAACGGATCAAGCAGTGACCCAAGGTGCGTTACCACCTAGGGTTCAACCGCTAAAGCCCGTGACAACCCGAGTAATGACAACAACAGCAACAGCAACCAGGGCAGCGGAAAGAGAAAGTTTGACAACACCAGATCCTCATCCTCAAACCTCCCACCGCAACAACACTACCGTAAGCCCGAATTCACTCGGAGCTTTAACAATCAGAGTCACAACAACAATAACAACGGTAGCGGGCAGGGTTCGAGCGGATATGCTGGGAAATATCCGAAGTGCAATAGGTGCAACTATCATCATGTTGGCCCGTGTGACCATGTCAAGTGTCAGAGATGCGGAAAGATGGGTCACCAGGCGAAAGAATGTAGAGGAGACCTTGCGGCAAAGGGTGCTCCTAAACCACCTATGACGACGAAGGGATGTTTCGAATGTGGGCAGGAAGGTCATTTCAGGAAAGATTGTCCCAAGCTGAAACAGAACGACAACAATGGAGGTAATGGAAGTGGCAGTAGTGGTGGAAACAATGGCAAAGGAAGAGCTTTTGTTATTGGGTCGGGTCAAGCCCGCAATGATCCGCACGTGGTGACTGGTAAGTTCCCTGTAAACGATTGTTTTGCTTCTGTATTGTTTGACACTGGAGCTGATAGGAGTTTTGTGTCGAAAGCCTTTAGCCAACTCTTAGACTTAACTTCAACTCCGTTAGATGCTAAGTTTCCTGTTGAATTAGCTGACGGTAAGACTATAGTAACGACTCATGTACTTGCGGGATGCAAGTTAAAACTGTCAGGTCCTGTCTTTGATATCGACCTTATTCCTTTTACGCTTAGTAGTTTCGATGTCGTGGTCGGCATGGACTGGTTATCCGAGAACCGAGCGGAGATTATATGTCACGACAAGATAGTTCACATTACTACCCCTTCCGGCGAGATCATTTCGGTCCGAGGTGAGAGAAGCGGCATGACCACCAGCGTCATTACCCTCATGAAGGCGCAGAAGTACCTACGAAAGGGTCATTCGGCAGTTTTGGCGCAGATTGTTGAGAAACCCGCGGAGGAGAAGCGAATTGAAGATATACCTGTTGTGCGAGATTTTCCGGAAGTTTTCCCGGAGGATTTGCCCGGACTCCCTCCTGTACGACAAGTCGAATTCCAAATCGAGTTGACCCCCGGTGCAGCACCCATAGCACGAGCCCCGTATCGGCTCGCACCGGCGGAGCTTCTGGAGTTGTCCACTCAGTTGCAAGATTTGTTGGATAAGGGTTTTATCCGACCTAGCTCATCGCCATGGGGAGCCCCTGTCTTGTTTGTCCGAAAGAAGGACGGGACTTTCCGCATGTGTATCGACTACCGGGAGTTGAACAAGGTGACGGTCAAGAACCGTTATCCTTTACCCCGAATTGATGATTTGTTTGACCAGCTTCAAGGATCGAGTTATTACTCGAAGATCGATCTGCGATCCGGTTACCATCAGCTAAGAGTGCGCGAAGAAGATATTTCAAAGACGGCTTTCAGAACACGGTATGGTCACTACGAGTTTTCGGTTATGCCTTTTGGCCTAACCAACGCACCAGCCGTATTTATGGATCTCATGAATCGAGTATGCAAGGCGTACCTCGACAAGTTTGTGATTGTTTTCATTGATGATATTCTCGTCTACTCCAAGAACGAAGCTGACCATGAAGAACACTTAAGGGTAATTCTGGAATTATTGAAGAAGGAACAACTGTATGCTAAACTCTCGAAATGTGAGTTTTGGCTTCGCGAGGTTCACTTTTTAGGACATGTGATCAACGAGAATGGTATCCATGTCGATCCCGGTAAGGTAGAGGCCATCAAAAACTGGGAAGCACCTAAGACTCCGACTGAGGTGCGGCAATTCCTAGGACTGGCCGGCTACTACCGCCGTTTCATCGAGGGATTTTCAAAGATTGCTCAACCCCTCACCGCTTTGACTCACAAAGGCACTAAGTACAATTGGGGTGACGCGCAAGAATCCGCTTTTCAACTGTTGAAAACCAAACTCTGTAGCGCCCCTATTCTAGCCCTCCCGAGGGAACGGAAAATTTTGAGGTACACTGTGACGCATCGATACAAGGTCTCGGTTGTGTGCTGATGCAACTCGAGAAGGTTATAGCTTATGCCTCTCGACAACTACGGGTTCACGAGAAGAACTACACGACCCATGATTTGGAACTCGGAGCTGTGGTGTTTGCTCTTAAGATATGGAGGCATTACTTGTACGGTACCAAGTTTACCATTTACACCGACCACAAGAGTCTCCAGCATATCTACGATCAGAAGGAGCTGAACATGCGACAGCGTCGTTGGGTCGAGCTGCTTAAGGATTATGATTGTGCCATCAAGTATCACCCTGGCAAGGCCAATGTAGTGGCCGACGCCCTCAGCAGAAAAGAAACAGATAAACCCAAACGAGTGCGAGCATTGCAACTCACGATTCATGCAAACTTACCCGACCAGATTTGTGACAATCGTCAATTTCAGGTTAACTCCGTTAACTCAACTCCGTCAATTCAAACTTAAGATCATTGAATCTATAACGCACACTTCATTACATTTAAACTAGGGTTTAAATGACGCTTAACACTTACTACATGTGTAGTCTTTCGGGAATTGCACCGAAACGCAAACGATTTGACGCAAACAATTGGTGAAAAAACGAAAAACGTCAAAACAATAATCATGTGATAATTATGTGTTAGACTTATGTGTTATGTGATAACATGTTATATAATGTTAACTCAATGTGCAAACAAGTTAGTTTAAGCTAGATAAGTAATACTTAGAAGTGGCAATGGCAAGGGTAGAGCTTTTGTGATTGGGTCGGGTCAAGCCCGCAATGATCCGCACGTGGTGACTGGTAAGTTCCCTGTAGACGATTGTTTTGCTTCTGTATTGTTTGACACTGGAGCTGATAGGAGTTTTGTGTCGAAAGCCTTTAGCCAACTCTTAGACTTAACTTCAACTCCGTTAGATGCTAAGTTTCCTGTTGAATTAGCTGACGGTAAGACTATAGTAACGACTCATGTACTTGTGGGATGTAAGTTGAAACTGTCAGGTCATGTCTTTGATATCGACCTTATTCCTTTTACGCTTAGTAGTTTCGATGTCGTTGTCGGCATGGACTGGTTATCCGAGAACCGAGCGGAGATTATATGTCACGACAAGATAGTTCACGTTACTACCCCTTTCGGCGAGATCATTTCGGTCCGAGGTGAGAGGAGCGGCATGACCACCAGCATCATTACCCTTATGAAGGCGCAGAAGTATCTACGAAAGGGTCATCCGGCAATTTTGGCGCAGATCGTTGAGAAACCCGCAGAGGAGAAATGAATTGAAGATATACCGGTTGTGCAAGACTTTCCGGAAGTTTTCCCGGAGGATTTGCCTGGACTCCCTCCTATTCGTCAAGTCGAATTTCAAATTGAGTTGACACCCGGTGCAGCACCCATAGCACGAGCCCCGTATCGGCTCGCACCGGCGGAGCTTCAGGAACTGTCCACTCAGTTGCAAGATTTGTTGGATAAGGGTTTTATCCGACCTAGCTCATCGCCGTGGGGAGCCCCTGTCTTGTTTGTCCGAATGAAAGACGGGACTTTCCGAATGTGCATCGACTACCGGGAGTTGAACAAGGTGACGGTCAAGAACCGTTATCCTTTACCCCGAATAGATGATTTGTTTGACCAGCTTCAAGGATCGAGTTACTACTCGAAAATCGATCTGCCATCCGGTTACCACCAACTAAGAGTGCGCGAAGAAGATATCTCAAAGACGGCTTTCAGAACACGGTATGGTCACTACGAGTTTTCGGTTATGCCTTTTGGCCTAACCAACGCACCAGCCGTATTTATGGATCTCATGAATCGAGTATGCAAGGCGTACCTCGACAAGTTTGTGATTGTTTTCATTGATGATATTCTCCTCTACTCCAATAACGAGGCTGGCCATGAAGAGCACTTGAGGTTAATTTTGGAATTATTGAAGAAGGAACAACTGTATGCTAAACTCTCGAAATGTGAATTTTGGCTTCGCGAGGTTCACTTTTTAGGACATATGATCAACGAGAATGGTATCCATGTCGATCCCGGTAAGGTAGAGGCCATCAAAAACTGGGAAGCACCTAAGACTCCGACTGAGGTGCGGCAATTCCTAGGACTGGCCGGCTACTACCGGCGTTTCATCGAGGGATTTTCAAAGATTGCTCAACCCCTCACCGCTTTGACTCACAAAGGCACTAAGTACAATTGGGGTGACGCACAAGAATCCGCTTTTCAAATGTTGAAAACCAAACTTTGTAGCGCCCCTATTCTAGCCCTCCCTGAGGGAACGGAAAATTTTGAGGTACACTGTGACGCATCTATACAAGGTCTCGGTTGTGTGCTGATGCAACTCGAGAAGGTTATAGCCTACGCCTCTCGACAACTACGGGTTCATGAGAAGAACTACACGACCCATGATTTGGAACTCGGAGCTGTGGTGTTTGCTCTTAAGATATGGAGGCATTACTTGTACGGTACCAAGTTCACCATTTACACCGACCACAAGAGTCTCCAACATATCTACGATCAGAAGGAGCTGAACATGCGACAGCGCCGTTGGGTCGAGATGCTCAAAGATTACGATTGTGCCATCAAGTACCACCCTGGCAAGGCCAATGTAGTGGCCGACGCCCTCAGCAGAAAAGAAACAGATAAACCCAGACGGGTGAGAGCATTGCAACTCACGATTCATGCCAGCTTACCCGATCAGATTCGCGATGCGCAACTTGAAGCTTTGAAAGATGACAATCTTCCATCGGAACTCATGCGGGGCATGAACAAGCAACTTGAAACCAGATCGGACGGGGTCCGATATTTTGAGAACCGGATTTGGGTTCCATGGTTCGGAGAGTTGAGAACTCTGGTGATGGACGAAGCACGCAAGTCCCGATATTCTATCCACCCTGGCTCGGATAAAATGTATCATGATTTAAAGGCACTTTACTGGGGGCCGAACATGAAAGCCGACATTGCCACCTACGTGAGCAAATGCTTGACTTGTGCCAGAATCCAGATAGAATACCAGAAACCATCTGGCCTACTGCAACAACCGGAACTCCCAATGTGGAAATGGGAACACATCTCAATGGGTTTTATTACGGGTTTACCTAAGACACCGACGGGATGCGATACCATCTGGGTGATCGTTGACCGGTTGACTAAGTCTGCACACTTCTTAGCGATTAAGGAATCGGACAAAATGGAAAGACTAACTCGTGTTTACATGAAAGAAGTGGTATCTAGACACGGAGTGCCTGTCTCGATCATTTCCAATCGAGATTCTCGTTTCACTTCGCACTTTTGGAAGTCGTTGCAAAGCGCACTAGGCACCCGTCTTGATATGAGCACAGCATACCATCCTCAGACGGATGGGCAAAGTGAACGAACTATTCAGACCCTGGAGGATATGTTGCGTGCCTGCGTATTGGATTTCGGAAAAAGTTGGGAACCTCACTTACCTTTGGTAGAGTTTTCGTATAATAACAGCTACCACGCAAGTATTAAAGCAGCGCCGTTTGAAGCGCTGTACGGACGGAAGTGTCGATCACCACTCTGCTGGGCAGAGGTGGGTGACAGCCAAATCACTGGTCCGGAACTGGTACTCGAAACTTCGGAAAAGATTGTCCAAATCCGAAATCGCATGGCAGCAGCACGAGATCGCCAAAAGAGTTACGCCGACAAGCGCCGAAAACCTCTCGAATTTCAAGTGAACGATCGAGTGTTACTCAAAGTCTCACCTTGGAAAGGTGTGGTTCGCTTTGGTAAGCGAAACAAACTCAACCCACGATATGTTGGTCCTTACCGGATAACTGAGCGCATTGGTCCGGTGGCGTACCGACTGGACCTACCAACGGAACTCAGTGGCGTACACAATGTATTCCACGTGTCCAATTTGAAGAAATGCCTATCTGATGAAACCCAAGTTGTCCCTTTGGAGGAACTGCAAGTTGATGAACAGTTACGTTTCATTGAGGAACCAGTCGAGGTTTTGGATTGGGAAACCAAAACGCTCAAGCACAGCAAAATTCCAATCGTTAAAGTTCGTTGGAACTCGAGACGTGGACCGGAGTTCACGTGGGAACGCGAGGATCAGATGATGAAAAAGTATCCACACCTTTTTGAAGGGCTGACCAAACACAGAAAACCGCGAAACCCGGCAAACCGTCAGAAATCACCGGAGGTATGAATTAAATTTCGGGACGAAATTTCTTTCTACTAGGGGATGATATGACAAACTGAATATTTGTCTTACTTTTTCTGACACTCGTCACGACTTGACTCAAATTTTCGGGACGAAAATTCTTTAACATGGGAATGATGTAACAATCGTCAATTTCAGGTTAATTCCGTTAACTCAACTCCGTCAATTCAAACTTAAGATCATTGAATCTATAACGCACACTTCATTACATTTAAACTAGGGTTTAAATGACGCTTAACACTTACTACAGGTGTAGTCTTTCGGGAATTTCACCGAAACACAAACGAGTTGACGCAAACGATTGATGAATAAACGAAAAACGTCAAAACAGTAATTATGTGATAATTATGTGTTAGACTTATGTGTTACGTGATAACATGGTTATGAACATTAACTCAAGATGTAAACTAGTTAGTTAAGTTAGAAAAACAACAATTGAAAGTAGAGGGACTTGTGTGTAACTTGTATGTTTATAAATATATCCTTAACAATCAACCCTAACTCATTATTATTAATCCCGCGAGTCCGATCGGCCCCTCCCTCCCTTGCTCCCTTGGCTGCCGTCTACTATACACACACATACAAGCAAGAAATCAAGTGTTTGATTGAAGAACTAGGTGCTAGGAAGGTATAATTGATTATCCTATACATCCTTGTTACTTGATTTTGATGTTTTTTGGGTTAATAACAAACCCTAAGCTGCCGATTTCTTGTATGGTGTGTGTTAACATGATTGTTGTTGAATTAATGATGATTGATAACTAGTATTGATGTTGTTACATGTTGATTGTTGTGTCTATGATTTGAGTTCAAAGAAAAACCCTAATCATGTATGTAATGGGTAATTGATGTGCATGGATGGTGTTTATGGAGTCTAGAGTGTTATATGAATGCATGATAGTTCATAGATTGTTATTATGTTGAGTTTGGATGCAAACAGTTTCTGGACAGAATGTGTATATGATGTTTAAGTGACTGTAACGAAGTGTAAAC
This sequence comes from Bidens hawaiensis, assembly GCF_021521415.1. Lineage (NCBI taxonomy): Eukaryota > Viridiplantae > Streptophyta > Magnoliopsida > Asterales > Asteraceae > Bidens > Bidens hawaiensis. The sequence goes on along the minus strand of NW_027505953.1, from coordinate 79,257 downwards.
GTAAAAATTGGTTGAGATTATTGGTACTACAGTAAACTAGGTTGAGTCTAGTTTCTATAAAGTATAAATTTGTAATTTTTGGACAAGTAGAAGTTAACTTTTATGATTTTACAAAAACGTTACGCAAAGCTGAGCTGTTAGACCTGCTGTTAGGTTGTTTTGTAAATGTTATATCTCATGAACTACGAGACCAATTGGGTTGGTTCCACTTCTGGAAGTTGAATTATTGAGTTAGGAACCTGACCCAAGTGGTCTTGCATTTATTGGATTTTTCTTTTAACGGAAATTGCAAATAACATTCTGTTGCGCATGAATTTGACTGTTATGAGTTTGCTGTAATGATTTGATGATTGTGAGAAAACTATGAGGAATAAAAATGTAATAAAATATGTTCTGGAAACCTAAGACATATATGCTTCTGTGATTATTTTTGGTAAATTAATTGAGATGCTATGATCGGTGGAATAGTACAATTTTTCAAGTAGGATTTCTGTCTCGGTGAAACTAGCTGCTGAGTTTTGTGAAATTGCATGAAACATGATACTTGCTAATTTATTATCGTGTTTTGACCAAATTGCCCTTGAGGGGAATGATTGCAAGATAAATGTCGTGTTTTGACCAAAATGCCCTTGCGGGGAATAATAGCCAATTGATTGTAATGATTTGACCAAATTGCCCTCGTGGGGAATAGTTGCTAGTTAATTGTTAAGTGTTGACCAAATTGCCCTTACGGGAAATAATGGCTAGTTATATACTTTATGAATACATGACACGTATAAGATTGCCTACACATGTAATGTGTCACAAATACACTTGTTAAAGTCACACACAATTCACAAACGAAACACGAAACATGTTATGTGCTTAGGTATTATGTGCCGGGTCTAGAGACTCGATAATATTCCGACACTTAGAAAAAGCTCTTTGTTGTTTTAGAACGCTAGAGAGAGTTTTTCTGTGACGCGCATCTTGGTGATTTAATTTTGGAAATTCTTCGCAAACAGTGAGTTTCACTTTCTCCTCTTTAAACTGTTTTCAAACGTTTTTCACTTGGGGGAGATAACATACTCCACAACGCATTTAAGATTTTGTTATAAATTATATATCACTTGTAAAGGCTAAGTGGCAAACGAAACATTTGAAGTCCTACACATCGAACCGGTTAATATTTTGAATAGCGAGTCACTGTTGAGAAGTACTACTGGGTTTGACAAACCCCAACCAACGCTAAACTCGACTGGAGGTCGAGCGGGTGTAATTTTGGCTAACACGTACCATGGTCTGGAGGACCTGGTGACAAGGCACTTAATAAACGAGTCAGCTTCGGTGTCGAACACTTAGTAATACTTGTTGTATTGACTAGCTACCTATCGATATATAATTGACATAACACTATCTGTAACGCAAAACGCTGTAACGCAAAACGCTGTGACGCTGTAACGCTGTAACGCAAAACGCTGAACTCAAACGCTAAACGATTTATTTTTATATAACTTGTGAACTCACCAACCTTGTGTTGACACTTTTAGTATGTTATTCTCAGGTAGCCGAGGCGGGCGCGCGGTTTAGGAACATGCATTGCTTGATAAACTTTTAACTATGCAAACTTACTTTTAACTGTTATCATTGGTTTTAAATCGTCCTGCGTGACATCACATTGTTCTCTATGGTTTTACGCTTCCGCACTTATTTTAATTTAAACGTTTTTATGGTTTGATTATAACTGATGATTCTGATCCTGTTAGTTCACACCCTTTGACGGTAAAACTCCGTTAGTGGATTTTGAGGGTGTGACAAGATTCGCGATGCACAACTCGAAGCTTTGAAGGATGATAATCTTCCATCGGAACTCATGCGGGGCATGAACAAGCAACTTGAAACCAGATCGGATGGGGTCCGATATTTTGAGAACCGGATTTGGGTTCCACGGTTCGGAGAGTTGAGAACTCTGGTAATGGACGAGGCACACAAGTCCCGATATTCTATCCACCCTGGCTCAGATAAAATGTATCATGAATTAAAGGCACTTTACTGGTGGCCGAACATGAAAGCCGACATTGCCACCTACGTGAGCAAATGCTTGACTTGTGCCAGAATAAAAATAGAATACCAGAAACCATCTGGTCTACTGCAACAACCGGAACTCCCAATGTGGAAATGGGAACACATCTCAATGGATTTTATCACGGGTTTACCTAAGACACCGACGGGATGCGATACCATCTGGGTGATCGTTGACCGGTTGACTAAGTCTGCACACTTCTTAGCGATTATGGAATCGGACAAAATGGAAAGACTGACTCGTGTTTACATGAAAGAAGTGGTGTCTAGGCACGGAGTGCCTGTCTCAATCATTTCTGATCAAGATTCTCGTTTCACTTCGCACTTTTGGAAGTCGCTGCAAAGCGCACTAGGCACCCGTCTTGATACGAGCACAGCATACCATCCTCAGACGGATGGCCAAAGTGAACGAACTATTCAGACCCTGGAGGATATGTTGCGTGCATGCGTGTTGGATTTCGGAAAAAGTTGGGAACCTCAATTACCTTTGGTAGAGTTTTCGTATAATAACAGCTACCACGCAAGTATTAAAGCAGCGCCGTTTGAAGCGCTGTACGGACGGAAGTGTCGATCACCACTCTGCTGGGCAGAGGTGGGTGATAGCCAAATCACTGGTCCAGAACTGGTACTCGAAACTTCAGAAAAGATTGTTCAAATCCGAAATCGCATGGCAGCAGCACGAGATCGGCAAAAGAGTTACGCCGACAAGCGCCGAAAGCCTCTCGAATTTCAAGTGAATGACCAAGTGTTACTTAAAGTCTCACCTTGGAAAGGTGTGGTTCGCTTACCAACCCACAATATGTTGGTCCTTACCGGATAACTGAGCGAGTTGGTCCTGTGGCGTACCGACTGGACCTACCAACGGAACTCAGTGGCGTACACAATGTATTCCACGTATCCAATTTGAAGAAATGCTTATCCGATGAAACCCAAGTAGTCCCTTTGGAGGAACTGCAAGTTGATGAACAGTTACGCTTCATTGAAGAACCAGTCGAGGTTTTGGATTGGGAAACCAAAACGCTCAAGCACAGCAAAATTCCAATCGTTAAGATTCGTTGGAACTCGAGACGTGGACCGGAGTTCACGTGGGAACGCGAGGATCAAATGATGAAAAAGTATCCTCACCTTTTTGAAGGGCTAACCAAACACAGAAAACCGCGAAACCCGGCAAACCGTTAGAAATCACCGAAGGTATGAATTAAATTTCGGGATGAAATTTCTTTCTACTAGGGGATGATATGACAAACTGAAAATTTTTCTTACTTTTTCAGACACTCATCACGACTTGACTCAAATTTTCGGGACAAAAATTCTTTAACATGGGAATGATGTGACAATCGTCAATTTCAGGTTAACTCCGTTAACTCAACTCCGTCAATTCAAACTTAAAGATCATTGAATCTATAACGCACACCTCATTACATTTAAACTAGGGTTTAAATGACGCTTAACACTTACTACATGTGTAGTCTTTCGGGAATTGCACCGAAACGCAAACGAGTTGACGCAAACAATTGGTGAATAAACGAAAAACGTCAAAACAATAATCATGTGATAATTATGTGTTAGACTTATGTGTTATGTGATAACATGTTATATAACGTTAATTCAATGTGCAAACAAGTTAGTTTAAGCAAGATAAGTAATACTTAGAAGTGGAGGGGCCAAAGTGTAACATAGTATTATTATAAATAATAATAATAAACCCTAACTTGTTATTTCTCTCCCTACACAATCCCGATCGGAAACCCACCCCCCTTGGCTCCTTGGCTGCCGTCACCTATATACACACATTCAATCAAGTTCTCAAGTCTTTGATCGAAGATTAAGGTGCTAGGAAGGTATAAACGACTATCCTATGCATCCTTTATACTTAATTTTGATGTTTAATGGGTTAATTGAAAACCCTAAGAGCCGATTTTATGTGTGTATGTAGTTTATATGATTGTTGTTGATTTGATGATGATTTGATAACTAGATTGGATATTGTTACATGTTAATTGCTTGTGTCTTTGATTTGAGTTCAAACAAAAACCCTAATCATGTATGTAATGTGTAATTGATGTACATGGATAGTGTTTATGGAGTCTAGAGTGTTATATGAATGCATGATGGTCCATAGATAGTTAATATGTTGAGTTTGGATACAAACAGTTTCTGGACAGATTGTGTTATTGATGTTTAAGTGACTGTAACGAAGTGTAAATGTGAAAATTAGTTGAGATTATTGATACTACAGTAAACTAGGTTGAGTCTAGTTTCTAAAGAATATAAACTTGTAATTTTTGGACAAGTAAAGGTTAACTTTTATGATTTTACAAAAACGTTGTGCAAAGCTGAGTTGTTAGACCTGCTGTTAGGTTGTTTTGTAAATGTTATATCTCATGAACTACGCGACCAATTGGGTTGGTTTCACTTCTGGAAGTTGACTTATTGAGTTAGGAACCTAACCCAAGTGGTCTTGCATTTATTGGATTTTTCGTTTAACGGGAATTTCAAATAACATTCTGTTGCGCATGAATTTGACTGTTATGAGTTTGCTGTAACGATTTGATGATTGTGAGAAACATATGTGGAATAAAAATATAATAAAATATGTTCTGGAAACCTAAGACATATATGCTTTTGTCATGATTTTTGGTAAATTAATTGAGATGCTATGATCAGTGGAATAGTACAATCTTTCAAGTAGGATTTCTGTCTCGGTGAAACTAGCTGCTGAATCTTGTGAAAATGCATGAAACATGATACTTGCTATATAATTGTTATGTTTTGACCAAATTGCCTTTGCGGGGAATAATTGCTAATTGATTGTCATGATTTGACCAAATTGCCCTCATGGGGAATAATTGCTAGTTAATTGTTATGTGTTGACCAAATTGCCCTTACGGGGAGTAATTGCTAGTGATGTACATTATGAATACATGACACGTAAATAATTGCTTACACATGTAACGTATCACAAATACACTTGTTAAAGTCACACACGATTCACAAACGAAACACGAAACATGTTGTGTGCATAGGTATTATGTGCCGGGTCTAGAGACTCGATAATATTCCGACACTTAGAAAAATCTCTTTATTGTTTTAGAACGCTAGAGAGAGTTTTTCTGTGACGCGCATCTTGGTGAATTATTTTGGGAATACTTCGCAAACAGTGAGTTCACTTACCCCTTTTAAACTGTTTTCAAACGCTTTTCACTTGGAGGAGATAACATACTCCGAAAACGCATTTAAGATTTTGTTAATATAGATTATATATCACTTGTAAAGACTAAGTGGCAAACGCGTTAACTAAAGTCCTTCATACACATCGAACCGTTTAATATTGGATAATAGCGAGTCATTGTTGAGTAGTACTACTGGGTTTGACAAACCCCACCCAACGCTAAACTCGTCTGGAGGTCGAGTGGGTGTAATCTTGGCTAAACACATACCATGGTCTGGATGACCTGGTGGCAAGGCAAATGATAAACAGTCAGCTTTGGTGTCGAACACTTAGTGATACTTGTTTTATAGGCTAGCTACCTATAGATATATAATTGACATAACACTATTTGGTAACGCAAAACGCTGTAACGCAAAACGCTGTAACGCAAAACGCTTAACGCATAACGCTGAACGCAAACGCTAAACGCTTTATTTTATATAAACTTGTGAACTCACCAACCTTGTGTTGACACTTTTAGTATGTTATTTTCAGGTAGCCGAGGCGGGCGCGCGGTTTAGGATCATGCATTGCTTGAAATATTTTTAATTATGCAAACTTATTTAAACTGTGATCATTGGGTTTTAAGTCGTCCTGCGTGACGCAACATTGGTTTCTATGGTTTTACGCTTCCGCATTTAATTACTCGTAAACGTTTTCATGGTTTTGAAACTTTGTTTTATGGTTTGATTATAACTAATGATTCCGATCCTGTTAGTTCACACCCTCTGACGGTAAAACTCCGTTAGTGGATTTTGAGGGTGTGACATGAAGGGAATTGAATTTATAGCATGTTGGAATATTTAGTCGTATTCGGATGTGTTCATATTTGAATCGAATCAAATCTCGATTCGATTCGATTATAATGCAAAGAACTATATCAACATGCTCTCTAATCAAAGTAAAAATGAATCGAATAATCAATGACAAAAGGAATCAAATCGACTATCCAATCAAGTGGAATCGAAGTATAGAACCTAAATCAATCGAACTCTATTCAAATCGAATCGAACGGCTCATTCGATTCGATTTGTTTTTAAGACTCAATTTGGTTGGTTCTCATTCGATTTGATTCACTTTAAGTTAGATTCATTCAAAAAATTGAATCAATTAGTTCATCAGTCGATTCGATTTATCCATACTCGATTTAGTTTAATTTGTTAATTGATTAGATTTATTTACACACCTAATTCAATTCGATTCGTTTTGAGTCGATTCGTTTTGACTTTTACAGTTTTTTTCGAATCTCGTGCATATGTTGTTTTCTTTTTTAGTCCTAATGGTTTGTTCTATATGTCTTTGCAGCAACACAACATGTACTGTCCCTTGAATCTGTAAGGAAGAAAAAGCATAAAGTATTCACTTCAATGATAAAGGGACTTAGGGAATGACCTCTGATGCATGTTATTTCCGCTAACCCGGAAACACATAGTTGATGGATTAAAGAAGTTTGGATCAATGCCAAGACAGTCAAAGATGGAGATGTAATTAACATTTATGTGGCCGGTAATAAGTTAGTTGTGAAAGAGGAACATATAAGTAGTGCCCTAAACATCAAGGACGCTGCTGATCATTGGTTTGACAACATTTAGAAGAAGGATCTGGAGGACTTTATGAATGAATATTGGTTATGATTCCACCTGGACCATATTCAAAAAGAGGCACTTGCCGCCTTATTGGAAATTTCTTTTACAAATTATGACAAATTGTCTCTCAGATCATAAAGGTGGCTTCGACAAGATCAAGCTTGAATGGGTTGGGGTTATGACTGCTCTTACTAAACAAACACAGTTCAACTACTCCAAATGTTTCTTTAAGTGTATGCACTGAAATGTTATGTCAAAAAAGAAAAGGGAACTGTATCCTCGATTTGCTTAGTTATTACTTGACACGATGACGCCTGATGTTCCAAGGCCGGTTTATCCAAAGAAGTTTGACAAATAAGGCAACAAGTTACCTCCTACCAAGCCACACCATGCAAAGATGGTGAGACAGACAGTGTTCAAGGCTATGTTGGAACCACTAGTCAGAAGTGGTTACATGTATCCAAGTGAAACTCCAGGTCGAATTTGGTCAGTGTGCTGAGACTGAGCCATATGAAGAAGAAGTTCAAGGTGAAGGAGATGAAGACAATGATGGTGATGACGGTGATAGTGGTGATGAAGGTGGTGATGATGAGGCCATATAGACAGATACTGAGATCGAATGGGAGCATAGAACAAAGAAGTTCCATGATCAACAGCTGGAAGCAAAGAAAAAGAAGGCCGCCAGCAAGTCTTCCGTAGGTGCCTATGCTGTTGGTGAAGAACCTACAAGGCCCTTGAAGCGATAGAAGAAGCTAGCTGACTCCCAGAAGTCAACTTATGAGAAGATGCCAACTTCACCCAAGGTAATCTTCACTTCAGTGCCTTCCATTCCGACCGAGACCCTAACCACACCTCAACTCAATTCCTACGTAGGAACAACCGAAGCCCTAACCTGAACCCTAGCTGCAATGAAAGAAAAATAATTAAAAGTTACAAAAACCAAAACCAAAGCCGAAACCAAGACCAAATCCATTCCTTTAAACCTTCAGGATGAACCCATAACCCCTCCCTGGACTCCCACCTTCACATAGAGACCAACCTATCCAAGGATCTACCTTACCAAACATAACCGAAACTAAATCAATGCCATTCCATCCCTTATTCAACCCTGCACCTACAACCATTACACGTCCAACCCAAACCATATCCCTGACATTTGCCCCAACTTCACCTATAAAGCATCCCTCACATTGGGATTCTACTTTCCAATCCTCACCCTCAACCCAAGCCATACCGACATCCATAACCATACAAACCCAAACCACTAGCTTAACTATAGTTATACTTCCAACTCTCCCAACTCAAACCAACACTATGCCTACACAAAAAAACCATTCAATCCACACATTCAACTATCCTTACACCTAAACCTATTTTCCAAGAAATGTCAAGGCAACCTGTAGTTTTCCGAGATCCTATCCTTGATAGGGTTAAGGCATTGGAGGTCTCGCACGAACTAAGGGTCAAGGAGGGAACATCTTATGATCCAGTTCGTCAAGGATCAACAGAAGGTGAATGAGAAGGTGGTAAGGAGAGAGATGAGTTGGCTGCTCGTGTAGCCAAGCTGGAGGAAAGAAGGGAACTGGATAGAGCTTTAACCAAGAGCTAGAGGCAATGGATCGAAAATCTCCAACACCAAGTTGAAAGTCAACAATAATTGATTTCATGTGAATCTTTTTTGGGAGTTGAAAGACATGATGCTCATATTAGGCTGAAATCTCAGGTATCACACTTAGAGAGAAACTTAATTTCCTCCTCGAACCTTACCTAAAATTTTAGGAACGAGTTGAGATCTGGGATCGATTCCACAATGCTTGAATATGAAATATTGGAGTCTTGAGTTGGTTTTTTGGAAAGTGAGCCTTCGTCGACAAAGAATGGTGTTGATAACTCTGAACTTAGAGCCGAAATTGACCGTCTACAGGTTAAGATAAAAATTCTATGGCGTCAAAACATCCATCAAGACTATCTGGGATCGATTCCACAATGCTTGAATATGAAATATTAGAGTCTTGAGTTAGTTTGTTGGAAAGTGAGCCTTCGTCATCAAGGAGTGGTGTTGATAACTCCGAACTTAGAGCCGAAATTGACCGTCTACAGGCTGAGATAAAAAGTCTATGGCGTCAAAACATCCATCAAGACTCTATCAATGAGGCCTTTGTCAATCGATACTTGGCAGCTACTGATGTTCTACAAATGACTGGCGACGACATGGAAGAGCTGAAGTTGAGGCTGCTTTATACTTTCAAGTTTTGGTTACAAGACGCTGATGCAGAAAATGTGAAGGGTTAGAAGAAACGCACCGCTCTTGCCAACATTGTGTCGGATGCTCAAACTCTAGGTAACAAAAGTAGTGGTGCATGAGCTGCTATCTCTAGCAATGATGCAGCTAACGTTGGAATAATCTTCCAATGAACTGTTTCTGCAACTACTCCGGATGTTGGAGCAGGAGTAGCTCCTAGAGGTGGTGATGGAGATAACTCGAGTAACTTAGATGGTGATTCAGATGATGGTGATTCTGATGATGAGGCAGGAGATGAGGAGAATGATGATGATGAGAACGAATATAGTCCTCATGATAGCTATGATGTCGATGATGGTGATGGTGTTGGTGCATATGGCGCGGGAAAAGGGTCAGACCGCTTCCCAAAGTGATGCGCCTGGATTGGATCATCAATCCGCTGATCAAGTGAAAAAGATCATGGAGTCTGATGCGGATCTTGAAGCCGAATACTCATCTATTTTCAATGTTGATGAACGTGCAGGTTTCAAGTCTTTTGTTCAAGAAGTCATGGAAGAAGATGATGGAATAAACTACTCTTCCAAATTTGAACCCTCCGTAAGGGGAGACAGATGAGCTGGTAGAAGAAATTGTTGTTGCTCTGCCTGCTGCCGGTGCTGCCAAAAGAAAAGAAATGTGAAGAACAAGCACTACGGTGTGAGCAAGATAGCAAGCCTTAAGTGGAGACTGAAGCCTTATCATGACGACTCTCCCATTCCTTATGCTCGGTGGCACAAGTTCAGTTAAAGTTGGGCTGCCAGATGTGCAAATGGCGACCTTACATATCTAAGCTACTCAGATATGAAACTCTGTCCCACTTTGATATGAACTATTTTAGAAGGATACTGGGTTGCGACGAGGATGAGAATACGATAAAGGATTGGTTCAAGAAGTTTCTAAACCGCGAGTGGGAGGATGACTACCTGAATTTCACTCTCAACCCAGGTAGGTAATACACACTCCCTGAAGAGGTTGATCCAACAACTAGTGAGAAGAGAAAAGGTTGGAGATATAGGATGCCCGATAACCATGGTGAGCCAATCTTCCACAGTGTGCCTTTCGACCCGGACCTTTTTTACGACTTCGTCTGGTGGGAGTTCGACAACAGCAGTGGTGAGGTGATTACTCACTGTGATAATATGCATCACCTCCACTTCTTCGATAAGTATGAACTTGTTGGTCTCATCAAGGAAGACTTGCTCAAGTTTTACAAGTCACCATTGTCAACCGTGGAAGATTATCATCGTGACACCACTGATCAGATTGTTGAGAAATTCAACAAGTTTGTACGCTTTCTTGTTGAGAATCACCCATTTTGATTATAACGATGTCTTTGATTATGAAACCGATTGAAGACCGGTGCCGAGGAATTATACGAGAGGGAGATTGTATTATCCATTTTTGTTAATTAAGTGTTATGTATTATTCACGATCATAAACGTGTTTGTATTTCTTTTATGTTTGTGATGTTTGGGCTCGAGGCCATTTCTTGTAAATCCATTGGGCATGTTATGTAACAACTTCACTTGGCTTCCCATATATAAGGAAGCATGGCATGCAATACAAAACAACCTTTTGACATAATATCTTCAAGTTTTTCTCTCTACTCGTAATCTCTCTAAAATTCACGACATTCCACAAACAAGATCCGAGATCTAGGTTAGCTTTAGTGAATTCCGCTAGCTAAAGCTTAGATTGATTCAAGAATTTGTGTTGTCAGATCCGTATTTGGGACCTACATATATAATAAAATTTATATAAATGACAAACTCAATTAGGCTCTCAAACCGGCTTGAGGTTGATAAGTGAAGCTCAGGCTCAGACTCGTTTATTAAACGAGCCTACTTTGGAAAGTTTATAAATATTTTAAAGCTTTTTATGTATTAAGGTTTACAATAATAGACGTTTCTTTGTTATTAAGAAACATAAACTTTTGCATACAAAGGTTATTATCAATTGACGTTCTTCTGAATGAATAGACGTTAATTTTTTTTTATAAAATATAATGATAAATAATCAAACAGAAAAACATTACGGGCATGTAGTAACTGGAAGGATGACAACACCAGTAGTCGAGTATCTTGTCTAAGGAAAGTAATTCGTATAAATCTCAATTAACTGCTGGACCTGTTTACTTTCCTGGAGAGCTTGATGAGAGTGCTCCAACCTATTAGGCCAGAGCATGTTACACCAAACATCATACAAACCAAAAGGCTTTAAGCAATCAACGTTATCATTTTGAATAAATACTATTTCTTCTAAAGGAGGAAAATATAAGTTTATAAACACGATTTCTTCTTGAGGAAGAAACGTAGAATTTAAATGATTTCTTCTATATGAAGAAAGTCAATATCAAGATGTATGATTTTATAGAATAAAGGTCTAAAGTAATATTTTAACAATAAAATATTTAATCAAAGTTTAAAGCTATTTAAAAAGACTAAAGGTCTAAAGCTAGATCATTGGATCTAGATAAATTATTAAACTATTATTCTCGAACTATATGTACGAGGTAATCCTTCATCAAATACAAAGAAGTTGTTAATTGAGCAACTCATCAAAAGGTGAATACGTGCAACTCTTTTATATTATTTAAATGAGTCAAAAGTTTACATGGGATTATAAATCCCTAAACCTTTAATAGTCGATGGCTCTCAGGCTAAATATATGTGTCTGGATCCATTCATATGTGGTCAGAGGGTAGGCATACCCCGTCACACTTAGAATCATTTCCCTACTCATTAAGCCAATCTATAGGTCATCAGGGCTTGACTGTGTGATATATTTTGTATGCCGATCTATAAGGCCGCTGAGTTGTTACGAGTGAAGCTAAAGGTTTATATAAATGATTTAGTGTCAGCGTGTTCACCAGCAATTGTCGCTGACGTGTTTTATAAATCTATTTTACATGTAATCGGTAGAAAGTGTAGTAGAAGATAGACGATATAGCCGTTAGACGCACCTGATGGCTCAGTTTGGTTTTAATTATGTAAAATATGTAAATTAACATTTTATCACTTTTAATGTTTTGTAAGACAATTCAACATTTTTTAATTCGCGAGTCTCTATAAATGAATATTTTAATCAAGAAAAGACTTCCGCTACGCAACATATACTTTGTGAAGGTTCCTTGACGGATCGTACACGGGATGTCGCTATCTGCGCAGGTGCGGAATCCCTGCGTAGTTAGATACGAGTGCAGAATATGTATAAACCAAACACACGAGCAATGAACGAACACGTTATATTGATAACCGAACACGTGACTCGAGGTCACTATTACAGACACTGACACTTAACACTCGAAGTGAACAGCTGAAACGAAACCCTAAAAACCAACACACAAAACTGTTTCGGCTGAACAGTATATAAACACGACAACTTCGCCTTAGGCGAAGTTGTCAATAACTTCGCTGGTTCAACAAGTTCGCCTGAGCGAACTTGTTGACAACTTCGCACGTACAAAAACATAAACATAATCATAAACATAATTACATTACAGACTCGATTACAAATGCTAGACTATGAACTACTGACACACATGTACCAACAGACTCCCCCTTGGCAGTAGCTTCATATCTTGATCTTCAAATCTTGAGTCTTGTAATCTTGCATCTCTACGCGTGCGCTCCTTCTCTAACACATACCGACACCACCCGTTGATATTTCCTAGCTTGATCCTTCCAAGCAGGAATGTAGAAGATCTTCTTCTCGTTGAGCACTTTCAGATCAGCCTGCGATAGATTAACAAGATGCATCGGGTCGTAAACCCTAAGCACTACTTGTTCATCCTCATCTTCCATTACCGCCTCCGCTGTCTCACAATCCACGAACAACCATTTTAGGTCTTTGAGCACGTCCTTGGGCATGAGCTTCATCGGTACTTCTTTAAGGCACCGGATCGGTTTATATTTCATAACCATCCAAGGTTTTCCATCAACTCTCAGACCTCTATCCTTGTCTTCGACAAGTTTCCCCTTTTGTGGTTTCAGTAGCTCAAACTTTTTCTCTTTAACGCACTCCTTCCACACGATCTTCCCGATGATTCTAGCCATGTTGTCTTCACTTCTGTTTATCAATCCCAATCTGGCTAAATCTTTTACCTCACATTCTGGCAGTGTGTTTAGAGATCTCAACGTTCTCCTGAAGTACTGAATGCCATCGTATCTCTTGATCACGAAGAGCCGCAGCTGCTCGTCATATAACCAGCAGATAATACCTTTCTTAGCTTCTGCGTATCCCTTAATATTGTAACTTTTTCTGAACATCTTAGGGACCGCCGGCTCCTTCGTCTTTATGAACCAGTGAGCACAACCCTCCTTCCAATTCGGTTGTTCCTCCCATTCAGTATCTTCCACCACGCTCTCATCACCCAACTCTGGTCTCTCAACCTCCGGAATCTCGTGTTCCACGGAGTCATCTACAATCTCACCCTCCTCTATCACGTTTTCAAAAGTAATCTGCTCTCCGATCCTCTCGATCTCATCAACAGTCAGCACATCATCTTCATTCATAAACTCATCATCATCCTCATCCAACTCTTTCAACGCATCTATAACATCTTCAACATCAGCATCATCATCAACATCTACAACGTCGTCACCGGCTGCACTTGTAGACTCCCCCTCAGCTGTGGAAGCCCCAAGAGCCTGAGAGGTTCTTGGCAGCTCACCACCTGCACCTTCCGATGCATTGGGATCATCGTCATGATCTTCTCTCCGTTTCGTCCTCAACTCATCTCCCCTACAAGTCTTCTCCCCCTGAGATGCCAAGAATGCTTTGAAGGCATCTATTACTTGTCCGTGTTCAACTAGGAGGGCTGCTTGTAGTCGATTGGATTCCACTAGGCTTTGAATGGTCTTTGTCTGTTCAGCAACAATCCGCTCTAGCGATGCAATCCTTTCGTTGTCAGAAGTAGGCGTTGGAGTTGGCGGGACATCAGCAGCAGAAGTGACCGCAGGTGGTACACTTGGTAACCCTGCAGTAGTAGTGACGGTCGACTCAACAAATCGTGCAACTACCACCGGTGGAGTAAGCGATTGGGGTGGTAGAGACACAACTGCTGGGGCCGACGTCTCGACAGCAGCAACCTGTGCTGTAGAAGGAATAAGAGACATACCAGACAAGGCAGGTGGAGCAAAACGTACCAGCCTTGAAGATTCTCCAGCTCCCGAACCCATACCTGTCCGTTCTCTTCTTGAACGCCTCATCACAATCTGAACTGCTTCCTCTTCATCAACTTCCTCATCATCCTCGTCAACAGTTCTCGGCCTCTTTCCCGTAGTTCTCTCCCGAGACACCATTAGTCGTCTTGCTTCAGCGAATGTTTCGTCAAGATCGGAGTCAGCAACCGAAGTAACTGCTCTAGTAACATCCATGACCTGAGAAACTGAGACATCCATATCAAACAATCCATGGCCGCTAAAAGCAGCATCAAGATCGACATCTTCAGTAGTAGGCACAGCAGAAGATGCAGCAGCTGGCACAGCAGCAGAAACCACAGTAGATACAACAGGCGCAGCTGGTACAACATGGGGTGCTGCCGCCTGATGTGGCTGTGGGTCTCTGAACTCGTCCCCTCCTGCAGGAACATACTCCGGGTTGATGAGATACCCGAATAATGGAGTATGCCTGGGACGCAGCTCAGGCTTGCTACGAGTGCTCGAAGTGCAGCACTGAGCAAAGATACGTTTCGTCACGCATTCGACGTATCTAATAGGGCGTCTCTGCGGTAGCGACGGAGCGACATGATTCAGAATCATTTGTAAGAACCGAGGATACATGATAAATCGCTCGCGCGCCACAGCCCTCCTCTGACGATCGATCTCGTAAAAGATCAGCTGACTAAATGAATATCGTCGGTTGTAAGTCAGCGCAGCCATGGCAGACTGCATCGTCGCGCCCATCCCATCCGTTCCTGCCTTCCTCCCAGACATGCATACAATCAATACATGCATCAGGAAGCGCCACTGATCCAGCAAAAACCCTTTCCTCCTCTGCGAGTCCCCCAGCGGACCCGAATAACCCATCCTCAAATACGCTCCATCACGAAAAGGAGCTACGAACTCCGTTGGGTCATCTGTTGTTTCTTCACCAAACTGCAGAGCCAACCGTATATCTTCCGAGGAAAACTGCACATCATGACCATTGACGGTTGCTCGCATCACCGGGGGCTCAGGCCTGCAATCATAGTATACTGTCTGCCAAAAGTCTTCTATGTTAGGCAGTGAAATGGGCAGTGTATTTGTGATCGCATGAAAGATTCTTCATCTCTGGAGAAACGTGATAATCTCCCTGTAGTCTTCTACGCCTCTTGCGTCTGGATCTAAAATGATATACTGGTTATGGGCCGGAAAGAATTGTCGTTAATCATCACCGTCATCACCACCAGCACCGCCAACAGCAGCCATATCTGTACAAAACAAAACAAGTTAGACAATGTGTAAGCAACTCACAAGTTCGCTTTGTACCACGAGCGAAGTTGTGATTAAACCTGTACAGGCGAACTTAAAGGTGAGGCGAAGTTGGGAACAACTTCGCTTCATCTGTAAGTTCGTCTAAAACCTGTTAAGTAAATTGGTATAGGCGAAGTTGATGATAACTTCGCCTTATCACAACATCGCCTCAGGCGAACTTGAGTTCAAGGCGAAGTTACGGATAACTTCGCCACAGGCGAAATTAAGCTCTAGGCGAAGTTGTGGATAACTTCGCCTAAACCCTAACTTCGCCTGAATCTGAAACGGCGACTGTTCAGATTCAAAGGGTCTAGATCCGATGATTTCGGAACGATTTGACGATCCAGGAGTGAAGAACAACATATATTAATGGTTTTGAGACGTAAAGTTCGTCCATGAACACGTATCACAAGGGTGAAAAACTTGGTTTTGAAGGTTCGACGACCCGAGGTCTCGAACCGGTTAAAAACGATTATGAACGAGTATTTTTGTGAGAGATATCGACAACACATACCCACGATTATAATAGAAACTGGAAACAAAAGATCGAAATCGGAACGGAAAATCAGGTTCGCCGGATAAACAATTCAAGTTCGCCGGAAAAAGTTGAAATAATGATATTTTACTGTTTAAAAACCCTTATATAGGGTCAGTGTTGGTCAGGCAAAGTTACGCTTAACTTCGCCTTGGCGAACTTAAGCACAAGTTCGCCTGATTCAACAACTTCGCCCGTAATTTCAGAATCAACCCTTTAAGTTTGAAGAATCTTGCACTTAACATTAGAAGCATCCAAAAAGAGTTAAACAAATATGATCAAGTCCAAGTAACCAGCTATAAAATAATATAACTACAAAAATAGAAAAACTTATAAAAATTTAACGAAATAAGGGATCAAATTTCAGTCTAGTCAGGGACCACTACGTTTTTAGAAAAGATCCTAACAGGAATCATACTAACTACTTGACTGTCACTTGGATCCGTGTTTAGCTGTATTATGACTTAGAGAAACAGGTTGTAGGCATGTAAATAACTTAAATGGTTTTCATCGTTTCTGTGATACGGATTAGGGTTCAGTTAAGCTCAAAATTTAAGTAGGCAACAACTCAGAGATAATGATGCCTTCTATCTATTCTCAAAGCGTATTCGGCTATACCCAAGTCATCCCGAATTGACTTCGACCCATAGTGTCTGATTAACTTGTAGATACTCGTTGTCTGCTTCCCGTTCTTTTCTTACTCCAGAATTGAGAAGACTTGATTGTTACTATGACTCATAAGTTCTGAAAATATACATTTTTTTTTTTTTTTTGAACGATACATACTTATAGACTTCGGAGTACTAAACCACTGCAAGTCCCGAATCTGGATCACTGCAGTGTCTTGAAATGCTTTCATTACGGGAATCAGAACACTCACGGGCTCGTGTATGACTGGGTAGTCGCTTTTCTGCCTATCATTCGGAAAGATATGTATGAAGACATTCAAAACTCTTAAGGAGTTTCCACGTAAAATCGAGTAATTTAAGTTAATATCACATACACTTTTACGCACCATAAAAATTACCATGACATACAATGACTGTTCTAAAGCCTTTTAAGCTTAATAACTTCACTAGTTAAGCACACACAATCAGTATATATATCAATTTCCAAGGTTGGATCAATTTTCTGTTAGACATAGCACATTTACTTCATAAGAAGTAATAGACTTGAAAGGTAATTTCATTTCCCTTAAAAGTTTTGATTTCAATCGCCCCGATCACGTCAAAGTCTTCAGGTAAACGGCAATCCTGAGGATCCAATGGATCAACTGGACCGACCACATACAAGTTTGTGTCCTTCTTACTAAGAATGACCGACTAATTTTCAGCAACTGAAAGAACACACGTCATAACTGCCCCGGTCACTTTCAGTCTTCCGGTTAATGGCGATCCTCATTCTCTAAGTCGAAACGAGGACCAAAACATATCCGAGGATATGTCCATCAAACTGAGGTAACCGACTAATTTTAAGCAATAATGACACATTTTTTTTTTTTTTATATTATTTTTTTTTTATTTTAAAAAAAAAAGACATGGTTACTCGGGATTGATCATCCCGTTCAGCTCAATTAGGTTTTGAAATCTGGCTTTATCAAATGCTTTTGTAAACAAATCAGCAAAGTTTTCCAGTGTATCAACTTTTTCGATCTTGATCAGTTTCTTCTCAGCACAATCCCGTATGAAGTGATGACGAATGTCAATATGCTTAGTTTTACTGTGCTTCACGGGATTGTTAATTACTGAGATGGCGGCAGTGTTATCAATTAAAATAGGAGTGAGTAAGAAATTCAGACCATAGTCGCGTAATTGTTGCTGAATCCACAAAACCTGAGAGCAGCAGTTGGATGCTGCCATGTATTCAGCTTCGCATGTTGAAATTGCAACTGATGTCTGTTTCTTGCACTGCCAGGAAACTAATCTTCCTCCAAGAAACTGACAGCCTCCTGTTGTCGACTTCCGACTCTGATTGCATCCTCCATAATCAGAATCTGTATATGCCACCAGTTCAACGTCTCCTCCCTTTGGGTACCACAACCCTAGCTTCGGCTTGCCCTTGAGATACCGTAGTATCCTCTTTGCACCTTTCAAATGAGATTCTTTCGGATTTGCCTGAAAACGTGCACAAAGACAAACAGCAAACATTATATCAGGCCTAGAAGCAGTTAAATACATTAATGAACCTATTATCGCCCGATACAGAGTTGGGTCCACATCTGCGTCACCATCTGATTCAGCACCCAATTTGTGATTGACGCAGATTGGAGTGTCATATGGAGAGCTGTCCTCCATCTTGAATCTCTTCAGCACATCATGAACGTACTTCTTTTGATGAATGAACATCCCGTCCTTCTTCTGATCAACCTGCAATCCTAGAAAGAAAGTTAGTTCACCCATAGCACTCATCTCGAATCGTTTCTTCATGACAGCCTCAAAATCCTGACACATGGATACTCTTGATGCAGCAAAAATGATATCATCCACGTAGACTTGAACCAGCAGGAAGTCACATCCTTCTCTCTTCACAAACAACGTACTGTCGATCAATCCCCTCTCAAAACCGTTTTCCAGCAAGTAGTCTGATAACGTTGAATACCAGGCACGAGGTGCCTGATGTAACCCATACAACGCCTTGCTCAACCTGTATACGTGATCAGGAAAGTCTGGGTCAGGAAAACCCGGAGGTTGCTCAACATACACAACCTCATCAACTTTCCCGTTTAGAAACGCGCTCTTCACATCCAACTGAAATACCTTCATCTTTTTTTAAATGCAGCAAACGCCAAAAACAATCGAATCGCTTCTAACCGGGCGACAGGAGCGAACACTCATTGTAATCAATACCCTCTTGCTGATTAAAACCTTTAACAACCAGCCTCGCCTTATTTCTTACGATAATTCCCTTATCATCTCTCTTACACTTGAACACCCATTTTGTGCCTATAGCGTGCACATTCTTTGGTTTTTCAACCAAAGTCCAAACTTCCATTTTCTCGAACTGAGCCAACTCTTCTTGCATGGCTTCGACCCACGAGCTGTCCTTTAAAGCCATTTGATAATTCTTTGGTTCAATTTGGCTTATAAAGCAGGAGTACAAACATTCGTTCAGTATACCCGTTTCCTTAATGCTTGTATAAACACAGGTGTGCTCATTCAAGCTACTTCTGGTTTGTACACTGGAGGACACATCACCTATAATATTCTCCAATGGGTGATCTTTGTGAGTTCTCGTGGTCGGAACAGCACCGACATGCAAATTATCTTCCAAATTTGAAGAGATCTCATCTATGATTGTTTCTGGCTGAGAGTGAAAAGGATTAATAAATTCATCTTCAGTTGAGGCAGTAGGGGTACCAATAGTGTTTGATGTGGAAGGTTGAGATTTCTCAATCAACTATTGTTGCAATAGATTCTCTTCCTCATCAAGGATCATCTTCGTCACAGCCCTTTCGTATTCTTCAGAAATTTCCAAATCAGGTACGTTAAACGACTTAAAAAGCTTAACATAGTCGAAAAGCTCAGCAGGTCCATTGCTTGGTTTTGGCGATTGGTAACTAGTAATATCAGTGTTACAAACCACCTCCACCTTGCAAGTCGACGTATTGAAGACCCGTCTGTTGGGAGTCCCAACAACATAACCGACTAGGATTCCCTCATCGGCTACTTCACCAAATTTCGAATTAGTCTTCAAAATCGAACAAGGAGACCCAAATGGTTCAAGACCGCACAAGTTGGGCTTCCTTCCATGCATAAGCTCGTAACAAGTTTTTCCAAGTCTCTTAACGGTTAACACCCTATTCAGAACATAGCAGGCTGTAGCAACTGCTTCAGCCCAGAACATCACAGGAAGCTTCGAGTCTGCCAGCATAGTTCTGGCTCCTTCAATTAACGTTCGGTTCTTCCTTTCAGCCACTCCATTCTGTTGCGGAGTATACGGAGCGCTGTATTGATGTTCAATTCCTTTCTGAAGACAGAAGATTTCCATTTCAAAGTTCTTGAACTCTGTCCCATTGTCGCTTCTGATGTATTTAACTGATTTACTCATGACATTCTCAACTTTTGTAATTAGATTCTTCACCATCTGAGCCGTCTCGTCTTTCGTTTTCAGAAAATATACCCACGAGTATCGCGAGTAGTCATCAGTTATCACCAAGCAGTAAGAAGTACCGCCTAGACTTTTTACATTCACTGGACCGAAGAGATCCATATGAAGTAGTTCTAGAGTACCGGCAATAGAATTGACCTTCTTGGTGAGATGGGTTTTCTTGTGTTGCTTTCCCTTCTTGCATGCTATACATTTGTCTTCAAAGTTAAAACTTTTTAAGGGAACGCCCATCACAAGCCCATTTTTGACAATGAAGTTCATCTTCCGAAGATGAATGTGCCCCATTCTCCTGTGCCATAATTCTGATTCTGATTCGCTTGCTTTTGTCATTAAACAAGATTCTCCGGTGGCCATTTCAGTAGACCTCATGTCCATCACATATGTATTCGTTTCACGTGGAGCTTTCATAACTATCCATTCGTCAGGTATTTGAAAACCAGGCTTCAATACGATCGCTTCATTCTTCGTGAAATGGACAGTGTAATCTTTATCACAAATCTGCGACACACTTAGCAGATTGTGCTTTAATTCCTCCACAAAGTTCACATTCTCTAGTGTCATTCACCCATTCGACACTGTTCCTCTACCAGTAATCCTTCCTCCGCTCTCACCAGCAAAACTAACTCTTGCTCCCTGAACAGGTTTTAAATCTTGCAACAAGTGTTTGTTGCCCGTCATGTGCCGGGAACAGCCGCTATCTACAATCCAGAGATTGTTGGCAGCCCTGTTCAACTGTTCCTGCACAATAAAACAAAGAGTTAGAATCTTGGGACCCAAGACCAATTGGTCTTGGATCGATACGTCCCGTACCCTGGCTTTCTCAAGTTAGCATCAGGATAATTTCTGTAAGTCCTGTTAGGAAATCTCCTTGCAGATTGAGAGTAAAGCCTCCCAAACCTTTGTGAATTGAAAGTGTTATATCTTGTGGTTTGGTTGTAAAACTGAGGTTTGTTTTTATGAAAACTTGAATTAGTTACATTTTGGCATTTTGTAAAGTTTTCATTTTTAGCAGTAACAAAATGACGCTTATACTCAGTTTTATTTGGATTCACACCTCTGAATCTCGGCTTCAAAGGGCAATCTGCAACTAGATGTCCTAACTTGTTACATCTAAAGCAACATCGACTCTCCATTTTCTTGTCAAATGTTGGTTTGGATGTAGAGGCAGTGTTCCCAGCCGTTCGTCTCACATAAGGTGGGACGTACGAATTGAGTGGAGAACTCTTTTTAGAAATTTTATTTTTATCTCCACCGGTGGGTAACCCTACCTTCTCTTTTGTCTGACCAGATTCGGACAACTTATCCGAATCCGATGAGACTGGACTCGAAACAGAAATATTCACACTAGAAACAGGCGAACTTGTTTCGCCACAGCTAACACTTGGTTCTACACTTGTAATCTTGATTGGAGTTGTCTGAGGAACTTCGAAATCAACAGATTTCTGAACACTCGGATTATAAGTATAGTTGTGGTTAAAGGGTGGTGGAACCTCGTGATAACCGATTCCTCCCCTCTTTGCAGAGGTACCTTGATCACTCACGAGATGATCAAGGATTGTCGAGGAATTCCTGAACTGCTCAAGTTTGCGGTTCAATTCCACCACCTTTACCTGGTGGTCAGCAATCTGTTTATCCCGATCAGCAATCAATTTAGTTTTTTCTTCTAACACTTCATAACTAAGATTAATTATTTCAATTTTCTCAGCAAGTTTAGTTTTTAAGCTTTGAATGTCTTTTTCACATGCTTTTATTTTAATTTTATAACTTGTTTCTCTTGCTTTCGTAAAATGGTGATCTTCTTTAATAGTTTTAAAATCAGCATCTAAACGGACGTACTGATCAGTTATCGTTGTAAGTTGCTCAGACAAATTCTCACAACTAGTACAAATATTCTTAGTACTTACCTCGGAGCGATTATCCTTGTCATCTGCCATGAAAGCGGTTTCTTCTTCAGTAGCTTTCTCATTTCCAACAACCTTCTCACATTCTTCAACTTCAGCCTCAGCCATGTTCGCTTGCTCACCAGATTCATTTGAATGCAGGTTCCAGTTGTACTCACCTGCTTCTCTGGTCAACATGGCATTAATCTCTCTGTTAACTCCAGTGTGTTGTGTAGGCCGACCTTGTCCTCGTTCAACCCTCTCATTTCTACATTCTTTGGCAAAGTGCCCGTATTGCTGACAATTATAGCACCTTACCTTAGATTTGTCGAATCCAGGCCTACCACCAACAAACTTTCTCCCAGTTTTCTTCATGAACCGTTTAACTCGCCTCACAGTCATTGCCATTTGCCATTGCAAATCCATCTCCTCCATATCATCAGCATCGATCTGGTCGTAATCCTCATCCAGAACAGCAGGGTCCACAATCTTCCCCAGGATGTAGTTTTCATAGGAAGCAATAAATGATGCATAGACTGCAAACTGCTCTTCAGCAGATTTTACACTCATGGGCATCTTGGAATAATTATTGCTTGAGGCATTTGCAGAGAAACCACTTGTGGATGCTTGAGGCTTTAAAGTACTTGATCCTCCAGCAACGAAACAGACATCACCGTTCGAGTTTACAGAAACGTTTCCTTCATGAGAAGAGTCAGAACCTGACTCCCCTTTTGAGTAATAAGCAGCTGATTCAGGCCTCGAACTTGAGCCTGAGTTAACCTTTGCACCATACATACCAGGGTCTTGCATCTGATCTGTTGGTGTTTCTTTTCGAACCATATTAAGCTCATAAGTTCTGAGCTTGTTTACTGCCGTTTCCAGATCATAATTAGGAAAGTCTCTGTCTTCCCTCATAAGAACGGTGTACATTTCCCACTTTGGTGGGAGAGCATCGAGAAGCTTTTCAACGATCTCTTCTTCTCGGTAAGCAATCGAATAATTGCTAAGCTCTGTCATTAGATGATAGTATCTAGTGATAATATCATCCAGTGATTCGTTCTTCAAAAATTTGAAGACGGAGAACTGGGTCTTCAAAAGTTTAATCTTCGATGCACGGATACCCACATTCCCCTCGAATCTATTTTCAAGAGCATCCCAAAGCTCTCTCGCAGAAGTGTACTTTCTGAAAGTGCGGAGAACCTCTTGAGGAAGTGCCATAGTTATAGCTGCATGGGCCTTGCTCTCGGCCTCATACATTTTCTTTTCTTCGTCCTCCATTTTGCTGTACTTCTTAACCACATCACGACCTTCGTATTGCATAGTTGGGGGGATATATCCATCCTGGATGCACACCCACATTTTTGCATCCTGGTATTTAATGTATTGGATGAATCTGTCCTTCCATGCCACGAAGTCAGTTCCTTTCATTAACCTCGGGGCCTTAGTGGCAGACCCCGCTTCTACTTCCATCTTGACTAAATCGGAGATGTTAATTGACGACATCTTTGCGAAAACCTGAAAACCTGAAAATAAAATTTTTTTTTTTTTTTTAAAACAGCACAGTAGGCGAAGTTAAGAATAACTTCGCTTGAAAGTTAACTTCGCTGGAAAGTGTAACTTCGCTGGGTCTTAAATTCGCTTGACTGGGCGAAGTTAAAAATAACTTCGCTTAGAATGAGCGAACTTAGAAAATAAGCGAACTTGGGAGGTAAGCGAAGTTGAGGATAACTTCGCTAAGGCGAACTTATAAGGTAGGCGAAGTTGTGGTTAACTTCGCTTAATCCTTATATCTTCGCCGAAACCCTACTTCCAGTGACGGCAACTTCGCCTGAAGAACGGTAACTTCGCCCGATGAACAAGGAAACTGTTCAGATCTGATTTCGTCAATCTAGCAGTTTCCGATCGATGTAATGGCTTGAAAATGACTGTCAAACACGAGTAAAACACAATCCCAACAAAAACACGTCCCGCGAATAGGTCAAACGAGACGTTTTCTACACCCGCGTGAAATCCCGAACCTCACAATCGAGCCGATGGCTCTGATACCAATTGTAGGTTCCTTGACGGATCGTACACGGGATGTCGCTATCTGCGCAGGTGCGGAATCCCTGCGTAGTTAGATACGAGTGCAGAATATGTATAAACCAAACACACGAGCAATGAACGAACACGTTATATTGATAACCGAACACGTGACTCGAGGTCACTATTACAGACACTGACACGTAACACTCGAAGTGAACAGCTGAAACGAAACCCTAAAAACCAACACACTAAACTGTTTCGGCTGAACAGTATATAAACACGACAACTTCGCCTTAGGCGAAGTTGTCAATAACTTCGCTGGTTCAACAAGTTCGCCTGAGCGAACTTGTTGACAACTTCGCACGTACAAAAACATAAACATAATCATAAACATAATTACATTACAGACTCGATTACAAATGCTAGACTATGAACTACTGACACACATGTACCAACACTTTGATGTATTTTCAAAACAGGTACCAACTATGGTCACACGCCTAGGCCCATGGAGCCAGGTGTGACATATTGTAGGTTGTTGGATGTGGTATTTCCTTCAAACAAAAGACAGAAAAGTATTGTGGATTGGTTGGATTATGCTAGATGATTGAAATAGAAAAATATGTGGTCGAGGCGATTGTCTTTACTACTTGGTGGTTCATTTGGAGAGCTCGAAACAAAGAGATTTTTTATGGCTTTCTTTTTTATTTTTTATTCGATTGTTTTAGTTCCTTGTGAAAAGTATAGAGAATTTATTTTTGATTTGATTGTTTCAGCTTCTTTTTTGTGTTTCTCGCCTCATAATGGTAAAAAAAATTTAACTAGGTATAGTTGCTTAGAAACCCTTTGTTTGTAATTCTTTTCGTTCTCCATGTTAAATTAACATATCAGGGAGACGTGTTATTTTATGTTGGCTTGTTAAAAACCAGAAAATTAAATATTAGTTATGTTAAATCGTAAGTCAAACCATTCAACAGTTTTTTATTATAATCTAAGATAAAGAACATTATTGGGATTGAATTTGAAAATTGGTTATTGACTTTTTCAAAAAACTATTTTAAAAAAGTCAGGATTTGGTAATTTTGAAAAGCTGTGTTTTAATCTTTTCAAAAAGCTAAAATAAATAAGATTTTTGTGATTGCCAAACACATTTTTAACTTATTGGCTTTTTCAAAACACCAATAAGTCAATAAGCATATTTTTAAACTCAATCCCAAACTTGCTCAAAGTCGAATTGTTAAAACTAAAACGAATCAACTTGAATGGTTAACGGTTTAGTTTTACCTTTATCTATACTATATATAATACACCACTTAAAGGTAAATTAAGACGCTTAGATTAAGGGATTTACAAGTAGTGAAGCACACAGTAAAGTTTAAAAATGACAAAAATGTCATTATAACATCAAAACTCACGTGTTTTCTAACTTGTTTTACAATTTTCCCCTCAAGTATAATTAACTTTTTGTAAATTTAATGTATAGTTACAATTATTAACCTTAATCTTTTACTCATGTCTATTTATATTTTCACTTTTAACCTAATTTCCCCATGATTTTAAACGTTAATAACTTTTTCGTACTTCAATATATATATATATATATATATATATTTTAAATTGCACCATACAAACAAGCATAATTTTTCTGTTTAATCTAAGTATGGTATTGCTAGAATTTTTTTTTCAGTTAAAAAGATAACATTTTGCATAGGGGTGTTTGCAGTATGTTTTGATGGTTTTTCAAGTTAAACCGTGAACCAAATTGTTAGTAACGGTTTTTTGTCATCGTAAACCGAAACCGAACCATTAAAAATTGTAAACGGCTGGCCAAAAGCTAAAGAAAAAAATCAACCGTGAAATCAAACCAATGACCGATTTTAACAGTTTTAGGGTTTTAAACCAAACAGTGAACACCCATAAACTTGTTACGTGATTACCAAGTCTATGCTTACCGCTGTATCATGCGAGTATCCGTCTAATTTTTTTCTTATACATACTGCATAAAATACAAACTAATGAACCATCCAAAAATAAGTTGTTCAATAATGCATAGAACAGGTTGTCAGGAATGAAATTTATTAGTATGGGGTCTGGTTCGTTTCTGTATAAACCTCAAGTTATATTTTGTGTTGCGGTTTGAAACTTTTTAAGTTGGCCAACCGAACGTACGAAAAGTAAACCAACACACAAACCAAATCAATTCAGACGGTTTCACTATTTAAACTAAAACTAGAATTTAGGAACCCGTGCTTCGCGACGGGGCCGTTAAATGGAACAAAAAACATAAGTAAAAAACGCTAAAGCATAAACTCGCTGCAAGTCGATGCGAACTCAGTCTTTATCAAGTTACGGAATCGAAACTAAACAAAAGAAATAAACCCGTCAGTGCCAAATACAACAAATTATCATATGTACGTGGGACCAAAAAGATCGGCATGTTACAGCTACGAACCAACACAAATTCGGTTCGTATCAGCGGTACCAACATATATTCATAAGCATAAATTAGTATAAAAAAATATTTTAAAGACGAGCTAGATATCAAACGTTGAAACACGGATATAAAACCATGCGAGATGAGATATTTTTAAATCATGAAAAAAATTTCGGTCATTGTAAAATATGTAGCTAAGTTTAAGAAAATCGCTTAACTAACAAATAAAATATGTAAAGCCGACACTTGTCCATATTTAGCGTTTGAAAATATAATTTGTTAAATATTTTAATGGTTGGCAAAAAAATTATAATAAAAGAAATAAAAACTATTATTTTTGTTCATGGATTTATAATTAATGAATTAGTAGTTATAATAATTATAAAATATTAAAAAATGAATAGTAAAATGAATAGTGAGTTTGTGAAGGGGATAAATCCTCTTTTTAATATATATATTAATGTAGACACCTTGACTTGCCCAATATACATTTTTGGTTATGCTAGTGTTTTTCTTCTAAATGGCCTTATATAATAAACATTGCATAAATGAATTGATGTTTGAAAAGATGTTTTGATTCGGGTTTAATAATTAAAACATTAGTAGATTTAAAGATATAGCAGTTCAAAGGCTCAAAGCTATAACATGATAGAGTTTAAAGATATAGTTGTTTGATCTACATTGAGCGAAAACAAACACGCGAAATGAATACATTAGAGAAAAATACAATGTCGCCTTGGTGTTGAACGAGTTTTCTAGATTATCATAGCTTCCTTTTATCGGTGACTGTTTATATGTCAAAGTTAAAATTTAAGGGTGACATAAAGATGAATTTAAACTCAACATCCAACAAAACACATAGTTATATAAGAACCAAGAGTATATTTTATTTAAGAGAATACCACGACCCACAATAGGGTTACAATTTTATTAAACAATATTTAATAAAACAAACAAAGATACTTTTTTTGTATTCTTGAGAAACTATAGTACATATATCGATACACATCTAAACAAGAATAATAAAAATTACAATATATGTATAGTGGTGAAGCTTAGACATAAATGTTGAATGGGTCAGACTTAATATATATATAAAAAATTCATAAACCAAAGGGGGTCGGGCGAAAACAAGTTAATTTACAATGTGTATAAAAACTTTCGACCAAAAAGGTTAAAATACACTACCGAGCAAAAAAAACGAAGGGGGTTGTGACCACCCCTAGCACCCAACCATAATTGAAACGCGAGGTCAGGATCAAAGGAATTAGAAATGAACCGAACCAAGTTATGCTTTGATGTATGTGGAATTGCTGGAACCATAGAGGGTGTGTCTGTAGTTACATAACAATATAACCTTGTGAGTTCTCACACTTATAAGCAACTCATAAATTTATCATTCTATCAACGTGAGACAAACTCATTTGGTCATTTCATCAATGTTCAAGATCTCAACTCCACACTTTACAGTATTGATATCGCATACATCTTTGCTCTTTAGACACGTTAAAAAAAGATTTTTTAGTTGCTACTTCACTCACATAAATTTAAAAGATTTGTTGGGAATGCTGTAACTAAAATCGATGATAATTTGAAAAGCGGATGAAAATGAAAATTAGTACACATCAAGTAGATGGATCAAAGGAACAAACATCATGAAGCCGATAAGTAATTAGATAAACTAATAATAC
This sequence comes from Bidens hawaiensis, assembly GCF_021521415.1. Lineage (NCBI taxonomy): Eukaryota > Viridiplantae > Streptophyta > Magnoliopsida > Asterales > Asteraceae > Bidens > Bidens hawaiensis. The sequence goes on along the minus strand of NW_027505953.1, from coordinate 50,991 downwards.
TGTAACGTAAGGTTCCACTCCATAAATATTACACTTGATGTTTGTGCAGTGACCCTGAAATGAAATCCCTAAGCCTACCTCTTGACACTCTATCTTCCTTAAAACCCCTTCAGGACACACACCTTTAAACCCTCCTTACCAATCTTCAAATCAAATGGGTTCCAAACGACCCGATTTCGGAGACGGAGCTAGTCCCGGGTTCGTCTTCGATCTTCACTCTCAATTAACCATCTATATTTCTTCTAATTTATTTGTTCACTTTACAGGAAGATATTCATCGGAGGTTTAGCCAAAGATACTACCTTAGGTTGGTTGGTTAGCCCTAATTTAATATGATGTAAATTACCAATATGCCATTGTTATTTAATTCATTGTTGGCATCTGTGTTTAGATACCTTTGAAAAGTATTTTGCCAAGTATGGAGACCTTACGGACTTCGTTATTATGAAGGACCGACAAACCGGTCGCCCCAGGGGGTTCGGCTTTGTTACCTATGCGGATCCTTCCGTTGTTGATACTGTTATTGCCGACACTCATGTTATCAATGGGAAACAAGTGAGTTCATTCAACAATTTTTTTTTTGAAGTATTGTGTCCTTTGTAGGTTTATGTATTTTGATGCATGTTGCATTTTAAGAAAAGTTGAAAGTAAATAAGATAGTTTATTTCTAGAGAAACAATTGTCACGATTAGGGGTGCAAACGAGCCGAACTCGACTAGGCTCGACTCGTGATTCGCTTTTTGAACCTCGGGCTCGCCTTGTTTTGTTATTTATTAATCAATTTATTATATGGGTTTTTAATGATTTTAATTTATTTTGAGTAAAACCTCAAACTTAGCCTAGGCTTGAGCTCGGTTGTGAAGTGTGAAATTAATGCATAGAAGCACAAAAGATGTAAAACTTACAAAATACACAAGGCTCGTTAAGGCTCAACTAGCCTAATGAGCTTTCTATGCAACGCTCAAGCTTGAGCTCAATAACCAAACAAACTTTATTTGAGGTTCGAGCTTGTAAAAGATCAGCTCATTTTGAGCTATTTATCAATCTGAGCTTGAGTAGCTCACGAGCAGCTCGACTTGTTTGCACCCCCTAGTCACGGAAATAGTTCATGAACTACTTTATGCAATAATTATAGATAAACAATCAAAATGTTTCATTAAGTGTATACTGTTAGTTAATTAAGATGCTTAAAAATTTTGAGTTTTTATCCGGCTGTACACATCACACACCCTCTATGCACAATGCGTGTCTGTGTGTGTGAATGTTGACAGGGATAGAGTGCATTAACCTCCATGAATGTTAAAAAAAAAACTTTCATCGATGGTGTTTTTGAGGTCAAGTTTGGTAATTTTGCATAGATGACGGTTGGATAAAGTCTAGTTGAGATCTTATTGTTTGTAAAGCCTAAAGTTTTGGTTAACTAGACTTCTCAGTATGAATGTATGATAAGGCCTCACACAATTGTGAAGCACTGAAGTAACTTTTGTAGTTTTATATACATATGTATGATGGAAAAGAACCATAGAACTAGTTTTTACGCTAAAAAAAATTAATATTTTGATCCATTATATTCTTGTTAATCTGTTACCTATAAAGTTTGTCTTTAGTATATTATATTGACAATATTTATTGTCTTGTGCTCGCCCATATGTGTGGTCACATACATTCTATAGGTTTTGAACAATGATATTGTGAGTCTTTTAATTTGTTAATTTGTCCTTTATCATTTTAGTTGTCTTATGAAAGGCTGTTTCTATTTTGAGTTTTGTAAATGATTTGATGAATGTGTGTGACTCTATGTCGCTATGCATTTCCTATGAGGATGACTATAGTTAATTTCACTCAGAAAATTGAAAGTTGTAGCAGCTTGTGTCTGTGTGAATTTATGTATTTGTAAATGCTTATATTTGTTTGTCCAGTGTGTCTTTTGTTTTGTTTTTTGAAATATTTGCCTATACTAACCATTTCATATTGTAGTTAAATATATTATGTGAGTTTTAATTCAGTCCATGGTTTGCTAGCAACATAGTTGTCAATAGCGATGATAGCGCTCGCTATAGCGCGCTATGTAGCGTAGCAGGATTTCATCGCTATCTCATATTTGGCGCTTAATAGCGTGAAGAATAGCGATCTTTCAGGTTTTTTTAATTTTTTTTCTCTGTTTTAGTCAAAATAGCGATGCTAAACCCTATATTTTAGCTCGATTTCAGGGTTTTTTGTTAATATACTTATAAAAACACCGTTTTTGTCAAATATATGTATAAAAATACATATAAAATATTTTTAATTTTTTTTCTAGTGTATCACTATCGCTACGTAGTGTATAGGTAGCTTGTCGCTATCGTCCGCTATTCGCTATTAACAACTATGGTTAGCAATAATATCATCATCATCATCGTACTCAATATATCCCACCAATAGCAAAGCTATGGTAAGGTATGAGGAGGGTAAGATATAGACAGCCTTACCTCTACCCCATAGGGATAGAGAGGCTGCTTCTGGTGAGACCCCTGGCTCGATAGTAGTTTTGCATCAAGCCTTGGACCTTAGCACATAGCACTCAATCATCGGGACACCGGATGATCGGTGCATGTACCCTTGTCTTTCGGCTATCAACGCCACCACATGATGCCTGATTAACCTTATGCCACTTTTAACGTTACTTTCACAAGATTAGTAAAATAACGTCAAAATTAGTGCAATTTCATCAATGGATTCATGATAAGTTCCTCGTACAAAAAAAAATGGTTAATGATACATTTAACCAATGAACTATGACTTAATTATTCCATTGCGACGATTCATTTAGTCGAAGTAACTACGAATTTCGAATTCAAGTAATAACATTATTGAATCATCAAAATTACTTTGATATCTCTTTTTTAGTTTCTCTCGATAAATTATTTGTGAATCCATACAACTTTAGACAACTTTAGTTTTTCTGTTTTTTTTTTTCCCGAATAGCTCTTTGAATTCTTCGATTTTTTTATTGACTTAATCCGTTTATTCAATTTTGCCCACCCGAGAGTTCACACATATATACATTATATGCGCGCACCGCAAGCAGGGCGTTTGCTAGCAATAATATGTTGGTTTTAATAAATTAATATTTTTTTTCACTATGTTTGAATAAATGTTGTGCAGGTTGAGATCAAGAGAACTATTCCAAAAGGTTCTGGTGGTTCAAAGGATTTCAAAACAAAAAAGGTTTTTGTTGGCGGGATTCCAACATCAGTTACTGAAGGTTCGCATTTGAAGATTTGAATATTAAAAAAACGTTTACTTTTCTTTAATTATTTAATAAACAAACCTATTTACTTTGCTATTTATGTGTAGATGAGTTCAAAGATTTCTTCTCAAAGTACGGGAAGGTTGTTGAGCGTGAGATTATTAGAGATCATGCAACTAAGCGTTCTCGCGGATTTGGATTTATTGCTTTTGATAGTGAACAAGTTGTTGATACTCTTCTTGTTGATGGAAATATGATTGACATGAATGGTACAAAGGTTAGTGAGTTTAATGCGTGTTTTCCATTAATATATATGATCATTCTGTAATAGGAGTGTGCGTGACTGGTTTTGGGCTCAAACCGGAGCAAAAATTGAAAGTTCTGTTTTTGAGGGTTTGAAAAGTGTTCGTTTTTGAGCCTGGGTTCGGTTCGGCTTTGTTTCTGTATTTTTGGTTTATCGTTTGGGATTGAAATTTTTGGGACGAAAAAAAATTGGTCCAAAGTAACGAGTTAGGGTCTAATTCTGTATGTTAATGAATGATCAATTGAACATTATACATTTGAGTTAAAATATTTGTTATATTTTTATAAACAAGGCGGGGTGTGCATGGGTGAGTCTTGTGCTTAGAGGTGCACAAACCGGTTTTTTTAAAAAAACCGGTTCGGTTATTAACCGGACCGGTTTTTTTTTGGCCCGGAAAAAAACCGGTTCGGTTAATAACCGGACCGGTTAATAACCGGTTTTTTTCTATCAAAACCCTAACCGGTCTAACAGGTTAGGACCGGTTTAGAAACCGGTTAGAACCGGTTTATTAACCGGTTTTTTTATTAACCGGTTTTTAGGTTAACCGGTTTTTTTTTTTTTTTTTTTAATAACCATTATTTTTTCACAGTATAAACAAACCGGTAACTACAAGGCAAACCGGTAACTACAAGGCAAAACGGACTGACCGAAGCCATTCTTTGCTTTCGTTGTTAGGGTTCTTTGCATGGAAGATGAGTATGAGTGTGTGTTGGTGAATGTGTTTTCAACAAACCAAAGATTAAAAACACATAACTTTCATTTATAGTTTTTACATTAAAAATACAAACATTAAATCGTTATCGCATATTCGTAACTCAAAAATACAAACATTAAAGAATGCTTAGACACGATTACATGAACAACTTGCTGTTTCTTACTCATGATTTGCCTCCATGTTTGCTGTTTCTTTAACTAATTTTCTTCGCTACCCGATCCCGAGCTATTTCTTAGGTAATCGTCGTACGCGGCTTTTTCATCGGTCATTGGTTGAGTGTGTCCTTCATTGACCTCGTCTTCATACAAGCCCGCTTCATACTCCATTTCCCCCTCGAGTGAGCGTTGATGTTGTGCCCTATCTAAGAGTCCAAGTAATCCTTGTAGCAAATCGACATCTCTAGAGCTGGTGCAGTGAGTCGAGTCCTCCTAATCGATATAACCCTGCCAGAAACAGAAAAAGCAGACTCCGAAGCTACCGTGGAAGCTTGGACCGTTAGTAAATCTTTGGCCATGGCGGCGAGGATCGGAAACTCATCCTCCTTACCTCTCCACCAAGCCAGCAAATCAAGACTTCTAAATTCATCCGGAGTCATGTGTTTCACAAAGTTGGTACCACCATACCTTCCAAGTTCACTGCTTGGGGTGTTTACCTTTTGACGTTTACCGGCGTCTTCCCAAATCATGTAGTACATCCCCATTTCAAGGTCGGTTTGGGATTGGGATTGGGCAACAGCTCTTAACGAGTCATGAATTTGGGAAGACGACCCGTATTTTGTAAGGTAGACATCATACATGTTTGACAAGGTGGTGTTGAAAGCATTCTTTAAAGTTTGGCTATAATAGGGGTTTTGATCGTCGTTTAACTCTAGCTCATCACAAATTTTTTCTATTAAAGCTTCAACACCAACATTGATGCAAGGGTTTAACGCAGCAGCACATGTCAAAACAGCGGGTAGTTCTTGAAAATATTTTCTAAATTTTTCTTTCATTTTTACACCCATATCAAAATAAGGTGCACCCCTACAATGAAGTTCACTCAACTTTGTGCACATGACAGCAATTTTTGGTAAAGCAATGGGGCTTGTTGGATAGTAAACCCCGGATAAACTAGTTGTGCAAGATTTAAAAATTTGAAGGACCTCCGTAACGATCTCAATCAATAACCAGTTTCTAGGATCGTACGGTGCACATTTACCCCTACTTGACAAAATTTGATGAAACACAATTAATGATTCTTTTTGTTGGATGGCTTTCTCAAACATATTACAAGTCGAGTTCCATCTTGTTGGACAATCCCAATTTGGCCCCAACCATTGACAATTAGCTTCTACACAAAATTTTTTGTATCTTGAAAATGTTTTATTGTTGCTAAAAACATCTCGTACCATTCTTTTAAAATTGTTTCTTTGCGTTTCGATCACGTTTAACCCATCTTGCACGGCCAAGTTGATAATATGTGCAATGCATCGGCTATGAAAAAACGCTCCATCACAAATAGGTTTATACTTTAATTTTAAATGGCCAACCGCGGCCGTATTGTTGGACGCGTTATCAAACGAAATTGAAAATATTTTATGTTCAATCTTGTATTGTCGAATGACTTTATCCAAGATTTGAAAAATATTTCTACCCGTGTGCGGGTAATCAAACAATTGAAACGCAACGGTTCGTTTCATCATTTGCCACGACTCGGGGTCAACCCAATGAGCCGTCACACAAATGTATGAGTCTGGCGAACCATGAGGTACCGACCACACATCCGTTGTTAAGTTTACACCAGTTTGTAAGTTTGAAAAGTATGAAATTAGTTCGGATTTAGCGTTTTTCCATGCTTTAAGACAATCTCTTCTAAGGGTCGAACGACTTACGTGTTGGTAGCGTGGTTGAACATAGTTTTGCATCATCTCCGTGAATTGAGGGTTGTCGAAGTGGTTGAAAGGAAGTGTTTGTTGAATCACAAAGTTTGAAATCTTTTGACGTACCGCTTCAACGTCGTACGTAAACACCGCTCCTTGATTCGTCATCTCCGGCTGCGAACTACTTCCCGATTCGTCCTTCAAGGCCTTGCAAAAGGGCCTTTGTACATGCGCTTTTAAAGTGGAGTTTGCATCTTTGCCATAAAACTTCAAACAATGTTTGCATCGAGCTTTTTGGCTACCGTTAGACATTTCGCATAGGTCGAAATGTTGCCAAACATCATGGTTTCGTTTCGTGGGGATGACCCGAACGACCGTTTCTCCCGTGTTCGAGGCACCCATGTTGACGGATGAAACAGCACTTTGGGAGGCCATGATAATCGACTACGAAATAAGAGCGTATGGAGTGGTAATGTGGTATAATTGAGCGTGAGATAACAAAATAATCGCGTATGAAATAAACGTTTAGAGCGTTTGGAGTTGTATAATCGAGTGTGATCTAACCAATACCCAACCTAAACTATATATAGATGTTTGTGGGGGTAAAATGGTAAAAAAAAAAAAAACGGTCAAAAAAAAAAACGGGCATATAGCCGTTACAACGTTCAAAAACCGGTTTTTAACCGGTTAACCGGTTAACCGGTTTTTCCACAACGGTCAAAAACCGGTTTTTTTATAAACCGGTTAACCGGTTTTTCCATAACCGGTTATTAAAAAAAACCGGTTTTTCCATTAACCGGTTCGTTAACCGGTTTTGGATCTAAAACTTGTAACCGAAATACGAACCGGCGGTTTGTAAACCGGTCAAACCGGTTTTTAAAAAACCGGTTTTCGTAAAAACCGGTTTCCGGTTTAAACCGGTAAACCGGTTCCCCAACCGGTTTTTTTGACCATCTCTACTTGTGCTAAAACCAAATTTTCGGTTTTTTGTTTTTGAACTCGGATTTTTTTGGTTTTGTTATTTGGGCTGGAAAAAAGTTGGTCCAAACTAATGAATTTTGTCTAAATGTTTTTGTTAATTAATAAATAATCAATTGTTTTTTATTTGGGCTAAATCATTTGGGTTTCACTCTTTATTACATCCTTATTATGAAATGCTGAGAATTTACATAAAAAATGAAAATGCGTAAGTGCTGTTTGGTTCGGAGTATTTAGTTTTAGTTACATGCAAGAGCAAACCTTAACAAAAAGTTTGGTTTTTTGAAAATATAAATTCAAACTGTCGATTTGATTAGAGTTTGGTTATTTTGGTTTTGGATCGGTTTTTCTAGTTTCATTGACACCCCTACGTTATAAGTTACATTATTACATTAGTTAAACATGAAAATGCATACATTCGGTTTGGTTTAGTTTTCTTCAATTTTTAACTACATACAATACCGATACAGAACCAAAATTCATTTTTATTATCAAAACATAAAACCTAACAGTCGTTTTCTACGAGGGTTGGTTATTTTGGATTTTTCGCTTTCAAACAAACCCTTGTCTGCAAGTAAGTTTTATCTTTCTACCTGTTTACAACGGGTCTGTTTGTCGTTGATGTAGGTGGAGATTAAGAAGGCAGAACCAAAGAAGTCATCAAATCCAGGACCAATGTCGTATGGTGGTGAACCGAGGGGGCGCGGGTATAGTGATAGTTATGGGGGTTATAGTGATAGTTATGGCGGTGGATACGGTGGTGGTGGTGGTGAGTATGGTCCTCCATATAGGTCTTCACTTGGAGGACTTTCAAGTAGATATGGTGATTATGGTGGATATGGACCTAGTGGTGGTGAACTCAGTTGTCGTTATGGTGATTTTGGAGGTGATTATGGTGGTTACAGAGGCGGTGAGCCACTACTTGGCGGGTATATTAGTCGATTCAGCTCATTTGGCGGTGGAGGGTATGGTGGTGGTGGATATGGAGGAAGTGGGCTTGGTGGTTATGGCCGCGGAGGGGGTGGAGGTTATGGTGGTTATGGTGGTCCGGGAAGTGGTGGTGGCTATGAGTCCGGTGGTGGTGGCTATGAGTCCGGTGGTGGTTACGAGTCTGGTGCTGGTTCGGGTTATGGTGGAGTGGGAGGACCGTATGGAAGCAGGGGTGGTTATGGTGGTGCTGGTGGTCGGTATCATCCGTATGGAAGATAGGAACCATCTTTAGAGGTTAATTAATGGACCTTTGTCCAGAGATGCTGTTCTTATAGCTTTAGTGAAGTAGAGTGACTTGTTGAGGGCCTTTGGATGTAATATTTGTATGGGTTTTCTTATTTATGTAAGATGCTTGTTAATTGGTTATTATGTTTGGCAAATGTTTTTTTTAAAAGCTTATTTGTAAGGTAATTAGGCACTTGAGGTTCAGAAGATTTTCAAGCCGAGCTCTGCCTTGTGTCTTGAGGTTCTTATTGGTCTTCATGAAGATCAGCCATACACTTCCCCCTTTTATGGTATTAGAGCCATAACCAGGCTCCTGTTTCGTTGTTACTGGATCATTTTAGTATGCTCTGTGACTGTCGACGTTGATCGGATCTTTCACTTCAGAACAACTGATCTTGTTAAGGACTCGAACAGTCTGATACGACGTGTGAACACTTCACCTGTGTCGCTAGAAAATTTGTTCGTGAGTGGTAAGACGGCGTTAAAGAGGAGAAGAGTCTCTGTAAGTCTTTGGTTTAGTATGCATTAGGAAAACCCATAAGAGTGTTAGGTCACGTCAAAACTCAGATATGAACCATGAGTTGAGTCTATCCCGTTCTATGTCCTCTCGTCAGCGTCTAATAAATGGGGGGAGTGTATTATTTTTTTAACTTTTTTAGAAAGAGAATTTTGGGGTTTAGAAAAGACACTATAGAGGTTTACTAGGGGCATACTAGTATGCCCCTAAACCCATCAGCACCTACATTCCAAAACCGACTTCAACAGCCTCGAACTTGATCGATGCATGTCGGCTTAGAACCTCAAAATGGGCATCTAATCATCGCGCTTTAGCTGATTGTGCCATTGGTTTTGGTAAAGGCGCTATAGGAGGAAAGAATGGTGCAATCTATGTGGTTACAAACCCTTCCGACGATCCCATCAACCCTAAACCAGGCACACTTCGTTATGGAGTGATCCAAATGAAACCGTTGTGGATTATATTTGCTAAGGATATGGTGATCAATCTCAAGAATGAACTTATCATGAACAGTTACAAGACCATCGATGGAAGAGGGGCGAAAGTTGAAATCGCTAATGGGCCTTGTATAACTATTCAAAAAGTGAGCCATGTGATTATACATGGAATCAGTATTCATGATTGTAAGCCTGGGAAACCAGGCCTTGTAAGAAGCACACCCATGCATGTGGGCCACCGTAGAGGCTCAGATGGAGACGCGGTTGAAATATTCGCATCAACGTACGTATGGATTGACCATTGCTACCTCGCTCGAGCGTATGACTGGCTAATTGATGTCATTCATGCTTCAAATTTTGTCACATCTCTAATAACTTCTTTTCTCAACATGATAAGGTAAAAATACTAGCTTCTCATGCATCTATAAATGATTATATAATTTATATTGTTTTGTTGATTCAAGATGATATATGAAATTACGCAGGTTATGTTATTCGGCCACAACGACAACAATATTGAAGATAAAATCATCCCTCTTCCTCCATCTTGATCTATATTTTTCTTTCTCCTTAATTTCTTTTCTTCTTTCTCATAACAAACAAGAATCTTGAGATGATGATGATCATGATGGTGATCAAAACCACAATCCAAACCATATTAAAACCAAGATCCAAAATCCATATCCAATTTCGCTAAACGGATTTGGGACCACTGTCGTTAACGGAATTGCATATTATAATTAATATCGAAGGTACGTTGATTCTTGTCTCTGTTTTTTTTTTTATTTTGCAACTTTTCCTGTATATTCATGTAAACTTTTTGTGTGTTTATTTTTAATTTTGCAACTTTCCTGTTGATTTATGGAAAATTTTGTGTAGTAAGGTTAAGTTTATACATGGAAACTTTTCGTGTGTGTTTGTTTTTTACTTTTGCAACTTTTTGTATAGATTCTTGATGATTCTTGTTTGCCGATTTGGGTTTGGTTGTTTTGAATAAAATTTTATAGATTTTTGTATGTTTTTATGATCTCTGTGTTTTATTAGTTAGATTTCAAAAGTTTATTTTCTTGTTGGATTTTTTATGGGGTTTCGGAATTTTTTTTTAAAAAATATCATATATATTCTAACAATCTTCAAATAAATTTCAATATTTTACTTGCAGCAATTGAAGAATGCATACTATAGATGTCTAGAAAAATCACTATTCACTTCAATGGGTTCTTAGTTGCAAGGACTACTAATGCTAAGAACATACATTATACTATAAGAACATATGTTATATGCAACATTCTTAGTAACACTTTTATTACGTGTGTTACACTATCAGAACATATGTTATATGTTGTAACATATGTTACTAAAACATACGTATTGTAGCATTCTAAATTCTAATGTACATTCATTGTTTAAAAATATATGTACAATATTATTTTCACGTATGTATTATATTTTTACATACATATATATAATCTTCTTTTAAGTTGTAGAAAAGTTAAGGGATACTAGTTTTTAATACTCCATACTTTTACCTGTTGGTCTATACCACTCTTAAATTTTGATTTGTTTCAACCACTCTCAACTTTCACCCTATTTGTTTATGCCACTCTCTCACTAACAGACCACTAACGCCGTTAGTGGTGATGTTGACGTGGCTTTTTTTAACTAAGCTGGCAGATGGTGATGCTGACAAGGAAGTCCAACTTTTATTTTCTTCCCCAAACTTCCCACATTGTCTTCTTCCTCTTTCTCTCTAAGAAAACCTAATCCAACTACCATAATCACCACAACTCCGACCACCCTCCACCACCCACTATACATCACTCTCCACTAATTCGAAGTTACCTACAACCATCGCTACTATCCTACTGCCGACATCACTTGAACCTATCATCATCAATATCTTTGCCGCTAAAATATCACCCCCTTAACCACCGTCGTCGTCATCATCCTTAGATCCACCTCTATTACCTACCAACATCTCCACTGCCATCTATGTTAACCATACCATCACACCGTCATCTTCGTTAACCACCGCTATCGCCACTGTCATCTCCGTCAACTACAACCAGCCCTTAGAACTGACCAGAGTTTAACTGATGTGAACGAAATTGGATCTAGAATTACCACCTCCGTTCATTCTTCTTCTCCGCCATTGTTGCCTCATCAAGGACATGTTTATTTGAATATAGATCTAGAATATAAATCGAATATGTTGACATGTATTGCGTGTTTGAAGTAGCTCAATGGTGGATCTTTTCACAACAGGAAGAAGATACATCGTCTAGTCTCAGGTAAAATGATAAGTTGGGTGGTGACGGGGAAATTGGGTTTGCATGGTTGGGGGAAGAAGATGAAGGTGGAGTGGTGGACCCATCGGCTTTATAAATTATAATATTATGTTAGTTTAGTAAGAAAAACCACTTCGGCATCACCACTAACAACGTTAGTGGCCTATTAATGAGGGAGTGACAAAAACAAATAAGGTGAAAACTGGGAGTTGTGTGTAACAAATCAAAAATTGGGAGTGGTATCGACCAACGAGTGAAAGTAGAGAGTATTAAAAACCAATATCCCACAATTTCCCAAAAGTTAATAATAGTTTTAAAATTTTGTGTGAGCTAATAAAGGTACAAATAAATCAAACTAAACGGAATGCTTGAAAAGTTAACTTACTTTAAGTACTTGATATGACATGGACCTACTTTCTTCTTCTCTTTAGTGTGTAAGAAAAGTCAAATACTTGTAATGACATGAAACTACTTTTTGAAAATAACAACATAAACAAGGATATAAAAAATGAAATTATTCCTAAAACATAATACATCAAAATAAAATGTTTTTAATATTTGAAAACAATTCATAATATTTAAGTAGACAGTTTTTAATATGTGAGTAACTCATACATGTACAAGAGAGAGTTGGAGACAAAGATTACACAAATTATATGAACATTTAATGCAAAAGAGAGCGTGAAAGACATGAATTGTACTTTTAAAAAATCAATCCAATCAAAGCCTATCACTTTCACTCTTACTTTTTCATAACTTTATGTCACAATTACACTTTCTCCTACACATATCCACACATTTTTATCACATACTTTATGTTACCATCACTCTCTCTCTTCTTCACAAAAGTCAACATATTAAAAAATATATACATTTATCTTTCATTCTAACTCAATCCAATTCCACCATCTTCCTCTTTTTCTTTAAGATATCGACAACCAACAAGTTTCAGGCAAACCCCGATGATGGTTTTCGGCCTAAGGTGACGACGGAAGTAACATACGTTTAAGGAGGAACTGTAAAAAACAAAAAAAAAACTTATGTTAATTATACAACATATGTATAATGCGTTAATACGCGTACAAAACATATGTTAAATGTCACACCCCGACCAAAGGTGGCGCAACATGCCAGAGTGTAACGTATCGATTGGGCAGTAGATCAAAATACACTAATTAAAGTGTCAATAGTTATTTAATTTCATCAACAGTAAACAAGTACACAAATTCAATAATAAGAAAAAGTTACATTATGCTTTTGCATTTTGAATAATATCCTAAAGTAAAACTAATTTATTCAATCTTGAACAATGTAAATTACTTGTACCTGTAGCATGTATAACAATAGAGTTTGTCAATACGAATGTTGGTGAGAATACATAAGTTTTAGTTGAGATATATTTAGATACAAAGTCCCAATTCATATGTCAATGATGAGTATTACAATTCTTATGAAAATGTAAACAATTAACTAGATGTGGACCCGTTCCTATTGATACAAAATCAATGTACTTGGGTAAATGTATGATCATACTAGATGAGAATAGATGAGGATGAGATACCAACCATAAACATAAAATAAACATTTAGGCACATAGAGCATAATCATAGAGCATGCAATAATAACACATACGTATATATTGAGTTGTGTTTTGAATAGATGTGGAAATAAAACATGAGTAAAATAGAATAAGGTATACATGCTACCCCAAAATATAAAAGATGGAAAAAGGGTATGTAAACTCACCTTGGAGGTAAGGGAGCCGCTAGCGAGGAGGTGGTTAAAGCAAACAAGTTAATTAGTTCCACTGAGAGTGTCAACAATAAGTTCTAATTAAAGTTATAATTAAATAAACAATCTAACGACATGAAAAGAGCAAGACGGGAAAAGTAGGGGTTTAAAACGGATTTGGAATGTAAATTTATTTAACATAAATTCTATAACGTTGAAATACAAACGTGGTCAATTTAGGTATTATTAAAAGTTACATGACGATTTTTAATTAAAAATCATCAATTTAATATTGCATATATAAGAATTAATTGAACACTTGTTTTAAAGTTTAGCATTGTTCAATTTGTTTAGATGAGTAAAATAATTTTAGTTTATTTGATTATTTATCTATAAATTATATTAGGTTAAATCAAGAAATATATATATATATATATATATATATAAATATATATATATATATATATTTATAAATGTAAAGTTGTATAAAATATAAATATAAAGTTATGTGTATACATACACACACATACGAAAAAGTTAAAAAGACAATTTGTTTTGAGGTCTCATGGTGTTCGGTTCATTTAAACGATAAAATAACATTTGTTTTAATATATAAAGATTAAAATATAATAATAATACTCAAAAAGAAAATAAAAAATGATGAAAACCGGGCCTAGGGGATTGAACCCGCGCTCCAGGCCGATTCAGCCTTTAATAAACAACCACAAACCAACTGATCTAGACTTACGATTTGATATAGATTGATTCTAATTATATAAAAACACTATGCTATGATTATCCTAAATTTATATAAACCCTAAATCACGATTAATCCCAATCAGGGTCTTATACCCTCTGTCAATCAAAATTGACAGAGGCGTTTTTAAGACGATGTAAAATCGATCCCAAGCTCGGTTTCAGTTACCTGAAATGATTAAGAAATGAACGAGAACAACGAGGTAGGGTGGCGGCTAGAACATGGATACAAAATCGGTCTTTGACGGCCTGTTTCATGCAATTTCTTGAGGGCTTAGATTCGAGATGCTAAGAGGATGGTACAGGTAAGTTTAATTGAACAAACGACGAGTATTTATAGAGTTAACAAGGTCAATAGGCGCGACTCATGATAATGACGAATTGGTTGTCACTTGCCGTCAATTTCCATGTTTACATGACGATTGAACGCGTAATTGGCTAATTGTCGCATAAGAATAGTCAATTCCGTGTTTCCGACAGATTTTATGGATCAAAATCACAAAGGGGGGGGGGGTCAACGGTGATGACGGGAAAGGGAGAATGGAGAGAAAGGGGTTTGGATATTTTTGCAATTTAGTCCTTAAAATATAGGATTGGGTGCACAAGTAGATAAATGTTAGTAGGGGGCTAAAAGTACTAGTTTAATAGTTTTAATAAATTATTAAATAAATGAAACTAAAACCGAGTGGTGGGAAGTGAAATAACTAATCAATGATCGAATGAATTATAAATTGTTGAGTTTAATAAATAACGATAGTCCGGAAAATAAAATAACACATAAAAAAAGAAAAAGAAATTTAAACGAGTCGGGTTTTCGGGTCCGAAAATTGACAAATGTTACACTATCCATAACTTTTTGAAAATTTCGTCCCGAAATTATAGAAAAACCATAACATAAAGAAAGAAAGTAAGTGTCAAGAGATTTTTTATTTTGTTTTTTTTTGTAAAAAAACAACACAGATCTTCAAGTGACCCAAATAACGCTACAAATGGAAAATATGATAAGGAAACTTATACATAGGATGTACCAGTGGCATATCCACTATACCCTTTTCACATCGATAATTAAGTGTATCATTACCTAACATCACCCTAGGTTCCGAGTTATGACATACAACTGTTGTAACACCCCGTAACCGCAGCGGAAACGTACACGGGATGCAACAGACACATCTGATATCAACAGCATTGCTTATAAAGAAAATACCACTACATTAACTTATAACATATTACATTGTTGCGAGTTTCGTTACTGTCTAGGTGTTACATACATATTTTACCGATAAGACATTAATTTATATTCATTACAAAATATAGAGCAGCAAGCTTCCAACAGGTAGCACAGATAATTAAGCACATTTCAATCATTCCAACTTGGGCATACCTAGAAAACATGTAAGAAAACGGGTCAACTACGAATAGTTGGTGAGTTTCACTAATTTAAATAAACACTGACAGATCATTTTAATAATCATTTATTAAACAATGTAATTATGCGGGAAACAATGTTTCCCCAAAACATTTATAACCTCTGGGAACTAAGTTACCCCAGAACAATAATGACCTCCGGGAACTATGTTACCCCAGAACAATAATAACCTCTGGGAACTATGTTACCCCAGAACAATAATAACCTCTGGGAACTATGTTACCCCAGAACAATAATAACATCTGGGAACTATGTTACCCCAGAACAATAATAACCTCTGGGAACTATGTTACCCCAGAACAATCCCACACGATAAACAATTTATATATTCTATGCATCAAACCATAAATATATTTAAGTATACAAGTGTTTCCATACGATCAGTATGTACTTAAATACTTTAATAAATACATGCTTTCCGCCCCGGGAAAATATTTAAAACAGTTCAGTAAAAGGGGCTCGTGAAAACTCACCTTTCTGTGAGTCGGGATGTGATACAATGAACTGCTATAAGCCTGGATCTGTAATATGATATCTAGTCGTTACTATATAATTCCCATAAATTAAATCCGTATCAATCGGTACATCTGGGGACATTGTTAGCCCAGTACTGTACTCGATTCGGGGACAATGTTAACCCCGTGACACTTCTAAGGACTCAGATTGTGACATTGCTTAGAGTCTAACGGTCAAAATTATCATTTTTATGATTTCCTTGATTTGCGTGCCTAGCACGGTTATCCGTTTTTAGTTTCAAAAATGAGTTTGGTCACACCCGACCCAAAAATGGTGTTTGACTGTTAATTTAGTTAAAGTGATGAAATTAGAGCTCGGTTTGGACACCCCGTTTGGCCGCGGGGCCCGTTTCCGTCATTTAGGTGCCGGAAACAGTAAGATCGGGTAAAATTACCCAAATCATCCGAATTACTTTCGGATGATTTATTTTTTACTTAATTTACTTAGTTTTATGGAAATGGTCCATTTTTAGGGTTTTCATATACCAGTCAGCTCGCTTATGCGAGTTTTGCCGGTTTACACGTTTTAAGCTTTAAAAATTTGTTTTTATGTTCTTTTTAGTACAAATAATTACCCGTTTAGTCTCGGGTCTTGAAATTTTGCACAAAACTTATTTTGACAGTAAGGAATTTTATAAAAATTTTCCAGATTTATTTTCTTATATTTACATTTATTTATCTATTTTTAAACCTTATTAAAACACTAAATATGTCAAAAATACCAAAAGACTTTAGAAAAATCCCAAATTTTTCTGGGATGATCCCTGCCATCCTCATAACTCCCTGGAATTTTTTCCAGAACCCAAAACTCATTTTTCAAGCCATTTTCACAAAAACCGAGCTAGAAAGCTCTAGAACTCGTTTTACCGAAAAGCCCCCTTATACTTCTCCAACTGAGCTCAAATTTTGTGTGTGACTTTTATATGTTATAAAAAGCTTATCCTAAATTTTCCAGAATTTTTCATCAAGTTTAGCTATTTTTCACCATTTTTGGCCAAAACCGAGCATTAAATTCACCAAATATTCATCTTTTATCCAAAAATTACCAAAAATTCACAGATCTCATATTTTCATGGGTAGATCATCTCTGTGAAATTTCGTGACCCAACTCTAAGCACATTACAATCTGTCCAAAATCACTAAATCACACGAAAACCGAACTATCTTGTGTTTTCTAGCGTTAGATCGCAAAGATCTTGGTTTCTAGCCTTTGCTAGCCACTAGATACAACACTTACAAGCACAATAACACTATACCAAGCAAGTTACACCAACAATCAAACCATTTCTTTCATAGTGTCGGTTTTGATATAAAAACAAAGGTTTTAACCGTAAAAATCCGTTCTCGACTCTTTTTACTCATTTCTTGGACCAAGATCCCTTGTATAACTTGTATACATCTCTTGATCATGCAAGAGTCGGTTTCATCTCGGGTTTTCACCCGTCTTTCACATGGAAACTCATTTTACAAGATTTCAACCGTAAAATTTCGTTCTAAACTCTTTTAACTCATCACTTGGATCAAGATCCTTTGTATAACTTGTATACATCACTTGATCATGCAAGAATCGGTTTCAACTCGGGTTTTCACCCGTTTTTCATTTGAAACTTCCTTTTCTCAAGATTATAGAATTAGAAACAAGATTCAAGCATTAAAACATGTTTATACCTTCAAATTTTTGGTTAGAACTCAAGAAGATTGGATGAATGTATGAAACTTTGAGAGAGTTTTGAGTGTTTGATGTTAGAAAAAAAAAATGAAATGTGTAAAGTGTGTGTGTAAGGGCCGGCCTAAGTGGTGGTGTGGGGGGGGGGGGGCCCACATCTCAAACCATGGCCACACATTTGGATTACACAATCCGGATAATGTTGTGGATAGTCTGGTTCAGTTCGTTTCTCGTTTAAACTCGTAATTCGGCTTAAAACGAGCCTAAAATGGTTGTTCTTCGGGTTAAAAATAAAATTTACATAAAACTGATTTAAAAACTTTAAAAACTTAAATCATGACGTTAAATGACTTAAAACATCGTATTGTCGGTCTTTGTGCATCTTTTTCGGTTTGATCGATCGTCTCTTGCTTGGTTTGATGTTAAAGGTTTCGTTTATCGTATCGACGTACTAATAAATCGAAATCCTTTCTCTGTGCTATAATTCACTTATCCCGAAGCATTAATACTTCGTAAACATCACTAAACATTATATACTTCGTCTATAATGTAATTCCCGATTCGTTCGGGTTTCAATAATCGTTCATTGGTTAATTGTAATTCCAATACGATTCACTATATAATCGAGTATGATTCGTAATATGAATCATATATACTCGTATAAACGTACTATAACTCATATAATCAATATTAAATGACACGTAAATAGTATATACCGGCTAGGGTATACCTGGATTTGCCGGAATCGTTACAACTGTATTCACCATGAGTTCCATGCAAGAATTTTGATAATTATGCGTGCACTCATAATTATTTAGATCGTCACATGATGCACATGGTTTGTCCCGTTGTGCGGGTTTGAAAACAAGGGTAAAAGAAAACTTTTTAAATCGATACTTAGATGGAATCATTTGATCAAGAGCAATTAACTAAAAATAGAATGAAATTTGATGACCATAATTAACTAGTAAAAATAATCCTAGAAAAAAAAATAAAAAAATGACGAAATTGTTGAAGTTAACCATCGATAATAACAACAAAATAAAAAGATGGGGGAAGTTTTAAAGTTAAATAAGTATCTTACACATTTGATGTATAGAGATATTGTAGATGACAACAAAATTCAAGAATAACTATCCACATAAATTAGTTCGCACAACAAACAATTCACACGATTTAAGGAACATAATAGTAGATGAGACAAAAATTATAAAATCGGGTAAGATGAAGAAGGAGTACTACGAGAGTGGGGTGAGTTTTGGGGATTTTGGGTAGTGACGTATATAAAAATATATATTTTTTAGCATCAAATAATCTCTAAAAACTTCAACTTCTATCAATATAATATAGCTAAAATGGCAACTTATCATATTAAAATATACTTTCAGGTAAACCCAAGCCTTAAACGAAGAAACAAGCGAAAAGCCAAAGAATAATGAAAGAAAACCCAAGAAAACTCCCCAACACGCCCCCTATGCCTCCCTGGATACGCCCCCATGCTTCTCTATGCAAGAAAAGATAAAAAAATCTGCAAGAAAAGACAAAATACTGGACACATGGGCACGGGGCCGTGCCTCAGTAAGCATGGGTCCGTGGTCACCTTTCAGAAAAGAAAAAATAAATATAACAAAAGACCAAAAAACACGGGGCCATGCCTTAGGAAGCACGCCACCGTGCTGAGTCAACGTGTACGATCTGACAGAGCATTTAATGCGACTGGACACGTGGACACGGGGGGCATGCCTCATGGAGGACGGGGCCGTGTTTGAGTGCCCAGACAGCCTATAAATAGAGGAGCATGTTGCACTCATTTGGTGTGCTTGAAGAAAATCTCCATTCGTGTTTAACTTATAAAAACACCCACATTACAATCATATTGAAGATCTTGTGGAGAGTTTGAAGGCTTGGAGGTTCCCATTATCCATCATCATCATCATCATCATCATCATCATCTATCACCATTGAATAAGGAAGATTAGTCCAACATTTGGTTAGATTGTTTTAGTTTGATCATGTGTTTGTTATCTTCACCTCCTTTGATGTGTATAATCATGCTCATTATGAGCTAAACTCCATTTACCATCTAAAATCTATGAAGAAGCTTTGTTTTACTTGATTATTATGTTAAACATGTTATTTATTTTGGTAAAGTACATGGTTATTTTGCAATTATCATTTGATGAAGAAATGTTTTATCACTTTAAATTAATACATCAAGGTTGATGACTAATAATCAATCATGTTCACTCATGTTCTTGGAGACTAGAAATGGTAAAAAGAATACCTTGGTAACTTATTCAAGATAAAACATGGATCCTTATATTGTACTTAGAAATGATAAGATATAGGTTATGATCTATTTCTCTAGTCTTGATAATTCTAAAATAACATTGTTAGCACGATTGCTTAGGTTATCATGCTAGTTAAAGAAATCATATGTTAATGGAATGTGTAACTATAACCTAATTAAATCAACCAAGGGGAGGTTGTCTGAGTTACCTACAACCACCCGAAGTTGTTAGGATTGGTATTTGAGAAATCAAAGTCAATCCTAATCGTTCTACTTTACCAAACTACTTGTCTACTTAAATTGATATTCTCGTGGTAATATGAGATTAAGCAAGGATGAACTTGAAAATACGAATGCTACTTTATTTTAGGTCATAGAATATGTTCACTTAGAAATGAGGGACTATTCTTTCATATAATATTAAGGAAAGTTTATCACATGTTTACTTAATAATCATCAAGGAAGAATGGAGTGGATTCTTAATCTTAGATGGTAACCTTCCTATAATTGATTTACTTATTTAGAATTTCTCTTCCTGTCACCTACATATGTGTGTGTGTATATATATATATATATAAGTAATTCTATTTTATAAAAAGTATAAAAATCAATCCCAAAATGATTAAAGCTCTCCGATTGAAATAAAACGAAGATTCATTATTAGAAACATTTGTGTCCACGGATCGATACTTAGTTCTTACCGATACTATTCTACATATACGTTAGGTACACTTGCCTATTTTGTGTGTGTTAAGTCTTAGTAAAAATCACTTTTATAAATTTAAAACACGATCTTGTGTAAAAGCTAAATCATCCCTCTTATAATTTACCGCACACATCAAGTTTTTGGCGCCGTTGCCGGAGACACTGTACGTTTCTAAGAGCGATCCAAGTTTTAATTTAATCATTGTTTATAATTGTATAAATTTTTAACTTTTATTTTATTTTCTTTTACTAACTATTAGATTATAATTTCTTTTAAGGCTAGCATAATCTTTACTTTAGCTTGATTAACTTATACCTTAGTTTGGTTTAAAACAACTTAGCCTAACTTTCACTAACCTGTAGTTTAATTGTTTAAATCTGATTTAATCTCATGTATGTCCTCTACATTTGAACATGAGCTTGTTTCTCCAATTTCTGAAACGGAACGACTTTTTCGTCGACGAACACGTAAACGGACTGCAGAAACCACTGAAACAATCAAAGACGACTCAGTAGATGCCACTACATCAGGAGAAAATCAAACCGAAGAAATGATGGAAGCACAAAACAATGAACCAAACATGAGCCAATATGCCAAGCCAACTCTCGAAGGCTATGTCAATGGAGTGGCTCCACCTAATATCACCAAACATTTCGAAATCAAATCAAGCACCATTCATATGGTGGAGAATTCAGTTCAATTTCATGGTCTCCTCGACGAAGACCCTTCTTCTCATATATCTCGATTCTTACGAATTTGCTAAACCTTTAAAATCCAAAACTGTTCAGAAGATCTAATCAAACTCAAACTCAAACTCTTTCCTTTCTCTGTAAGGGGTCAAGCCCTAGAATGGATAGATTCTTGTTCTTTTGATCCGTAACTAACTAGGACTAGATGGTTGAATAGTTTCTCCTAAAATACTTTCCGCCTGATAAATCTGCCAAATACCGAGCCAACATTACCGGATTCCGGACCGATGATGATGAGTTGCTACACGCAACATGGGAGAGATACAAAAGTCTTCTGAGAATATGCCCACATCATGGACTGAGCATATAGTTACATGTACAAACGATCTTTGATGCACAGTCCGGTAAAAAATACAGGCCATCGACCAAGTCGCCGGTGGAGACATGGGATCCAAATCACCTAACGAAGCATTTGAAATCAGGGAGAAGGCAGCAAAGAAGAGTTTCTCTTATAACGCACCAATATCTACACCAACACATAAAGGAATGCACCACGTCGATTCCAACACTCTTGTCACCGCACAGCTTGAAGCACTCTCTAAAAAATTCGAACAACTTCAAGCCGAATTATCAAAAACCAAGATCACTTGTGACACATGTGGAGGAACTCATAAAACAAGTGATTGCAAACAAGTTGTTATGTCCATGGAAGAAGTTGTCTTCATCGCCTGTCAAAACAACGCTTTCAGCAACAACTACAATCCAGGTTGGAGAAACCACCTGAATTTCAGTTGGAAGGACGGAGGTAACACTGAAACCCTACCCGGATTCAAAAAAAAGGCCAATGAATCAATCCTTCCAGCCTAAACGTCAATTCCAAGAACAAAGTTTAGTAGCCATCAGAATCCGAGCTACTCAAAAATCATAGAAATGTTGATCCAAATCATGACCAAGACAAATGAAGCAGAAAAGAAGGTCGAGTCAAGAGCCGTTGATATCAGCGGAGTATTGTTGAAGAAGGAAGCTGATTTAAAAATTCAACAAGCATCACTGCAGAATCTAGAAACTCAGATCGGACAGATTGCCCGACAATTTTCTGAAAGACCACCTGGCACTCTTTCAAGCAACAAAATCACAAACCCAAATACGACAGCCAACACTGTTACATTGAGAAGCGGTACGACCACTTTTGCCTCACCAGCTTCAAAACCAGTCATGAAGGAAACCCCTGATAAAATGCATGAGCTGCATTCCAACAGGCACCGTACAACCTAAGGAACCCGTCTGAACTTATGTTCCAACTATTCCATACCCTGGATGGCTGAAACAGGAGATATTGGAAGCTCAGTACGGAAAGTTTTTAGAGCTCTTCAAGCAACTCCACGTCAACATCCCTTTCGTCGAAGTCATTGCTCAGATTCCGAAGTATGCAAAGTTTCTCAAAGAAGTGCTTACCAACAAAAAGAAGTTGGAGGAGCTCTCGCATGTCACCCTGAGTAAAGAATGCTTAGTTGTCCTCCAAACCAAGCTGCCACAAAAAATGACCAATCCAAGGAGCTTTACTATCCCTTGTCTTATAGGGAATTTGTCTGTTAGCAATGCCTTGGCCGACCTAGGAGCTAGTATTAATTTAATGACTTATGCGGTTTTTGCAAAACTAGGAATTGGAGAACCAAAGCCCACCCGCATGAGCATTCATTTAGCTGACCGATCCTTTAAATATCCTCGGGGAATTGTTGAAAACATGCTTGTCAAAATTGACAAATTTCCCCCCCCAAAGATTTTGCAATTCTAGACATTGAGGAGGAAGACAAAAGTGTACCTCTAATTTTAGGAAGACCCGTTTTAGCCACTGCAAAGGCTATCGTTGGTGTTTGCACCGACAAAATCACTCTCAGGGTCAATGACGAAGCTATCACTTTTGACATAGAGAAATCTATGCAACATCTGCAACATCACGATGACACATTATACTGTGTTGACATCATCGATTATATCGTGAGTTGCTATGTGCAGAAATCCTCCATTAATAACCCACTGGAAACACAAATCTAAACTGACATTATCACCAAATCCGTTATAGAAGATGAAAATACTAATAACAACAATCAAGAGACATCAGAAGTAGTATGTGAGACCATCGAATGCAATGAAAAATCAAAACCTTCAATCGAAGAACCACCAGCCATAGAGTTAAAAGAACAACCAAACCATCTCGAATATGCCTTTCTAGAAAATGACTCTCAACTCCTAGTAATTATTTCATCTCACCTTTCTAAAGAAGAGAAAGACGAACTGCTTAAGGTTCTTAAGAACCATAAGAAGGCTATCGCATGGAAGATCATGGATATCAAGGGCATCAATCCTTCCTTTTGTACTCACAAAATCCTCATGGAAGAAGAATAAAATCCCGTGGTCCAATATCAAAGACGTGTCAATCCCAACATCCAAGATGTGGTGAAGAAAGAAGTAATCAAACTCCTTGATGCCAGATTAATCTACCCAATATCAGATTCACCTTGGGTTAGTCCAGTTCAAGTAGTACCCAAGAAGGGATGAATGACAATTGTAACGAACAAGAAGGACAAGTTAATTCTAATGAGGACCATCACTGGCTCGCATGTTTGCATTGACTATCGAAAGCTTAATGACTTAACAAGAAATATTATTTCCCACTTCCTTTTATCGATCAAATGCTTGAACGTTTATCTGGAAAAATGTTCTACTGTTTTCTTGATGGATTCTCAGGATACTTTCAAATTCCCATTGCTCCTAAAGATAAGGAGAAAACCACTTTTGCATGTCCGTATAGCACCTTTGCCTACCGAAGAATGCCATTTGGACTGTGTAATGCTCCGGCCACCTTCCAACGTTGCATGGTGGCCATCTTTCATGAAATGATCGAACACTCTATGGAAGTATTCATGGATGACTTCTCAGTCTTTGGAGACTATTTCGATCATTGTCTGAAGAACCTAGACAAAATGTTGGCTAGGTGTGAAGAAGTAAATTTAGTACTCAATTGGGAAAAATGCCACTTTATGGTCAAAGAGGGCATTGTTCTCTGTCATAAGATATCCCAAGCAGGACTAGAAGTTGATAGGGCAAAAATCGAAACCATATCCAAACTTCCGCCACCAACTTCAGTCAAAGCCATTAGAAGTTTTCTAGATCATGCAGGATTCTACCGTCGCTTCCTAAAATATTTCTCCAAAATTGCTAGACATGTGACCAAACTTCTGGAGAAAGATGCACCATTCATCTTCTATGAAGAATATGTTGAATCATTCAACATATTGAAAAACAAACTTGTCAACGCACCAATCATGACTACACCCGATTGGACCCTTCCATTCGAGATCATGTGCGATGCAAGTGACTTTGCAGTTGGAGCCGTACTCGGACAACGCAAAGAAAAGCATTTTCACCCAATATACTACGCTAGTAAAACTCTTATTGATGCACAAGAAAATTACACCACAACAGAAAAAGAGTTATTATTAGTAGTTTTTGCCTTTGAAAAATTTAGATCCTACCTAGTTCTTTCTAAAACCATAGTTTACACCGACCATGCCTCCATACGATACCTTTTAAACGAACAAGATGCAAAACCCAGACTTATCCGATAGATTCTACTACTCCAAGAATTTGAAATTGAAGTTAAGGACAACGAAGGAGCAGAGAATGTAGCCGCAGACCATCTCTCGCGCTTAGAATGCCCAGCTTCAGAATAACATCACAAGGAAATTATCGATGATAATTTCCCATATGAAGTTCTAATGCATATCCAAGCAGTCATGCAGGAGAAGGATGAAAGTCCTTGGTTTGCCAATTTCGTGAACTATCTAGCTTACAGAGTCCTAAGAAAGGGGCTAACTAATCAACAACGGAAGAAACTCTTCTCCGACCTTAAGTTCTATTTCTGGGAAGATCCTTACTTGTTTAGGATACGCGACGATCAGGTTGTTCGTAGGTGTGTATTAGGAAAAGAAGCCTTAAATATTCTCAAACATTACCATGAAGGACCAACTGGTGGACACCACAGTACCGCCACCATGGTCAGAAAAGTGTTCGACGCAGGATTCTTCTGGCCCACCATATGTAAAGACACACATGCTTTGATCAAAGCATGCGATGCTTGTCAAAGAGCCGGAAACATCTCGGCCAAAATGAGACAGCTCAAAAAGGCATTCAAATTTGTGAGGTATTTGATGTATTGGGAATAGATTTCATGGGCCCATTTCCTAACTCATTTGGAAATAAGTACATCCTTGTAGCAGTCGACTACGTGTCTAAATGGGTAGAAGCGCATGTTCTTCCCACTAACGATGCTAGAGTAGCTGTACGATTTCAGAAAAAAGTTGTTTTCACTATTCGGTACTTCAAAAGCCCTAATCAGCGACAGGGGTACTTACTTCTGCAATGCATTGATGGACAAAGTCTTAGCACGATATGGAGTTCACCATCGTTTAGCAACACCATACCATCCACAGACTTGTGGGCAAGTGGAAGTTTCGAAATGGGGAATTAAAAGGATCCTTGTAAGAACTATAGGAATGAATCGCAAAAATTGGGCTGAAAAATTAGATGAGGCTTTGTGGGCCCTTAGGACAGCCTACAAAACCCCCATAGGAACAACACCTTTCAAACTTGTTTATGGGAGCATGCCATCTACCAACAGAACTAAAGCACAAGGCTTATTGGGCTCTTAGAGCAGTAAATTTTGATCTAATGTCCGCTAGTAAAAATCGGGAAGATTAAATTCATGAGCTCGAAGAACTAAGAGCACTGGCCTATGAAAATTCATGGTCTTATAAAGAAAAGACTAAACGTCTGCATGACGCCCACTTGAAGGGAAACAAGAAATTTCAAGTTGGCAATCGTGTATTGTTATATAACACGCATTTACGTCTTTTTCCAGGAAAACTGAAGTCTCGTTGGACAGGTCCGTCCATAGTTGAATCAGTTTTTGACTATGGGATAGTTGAGATTTCAGATTCTGACGGCCACAATATCAAAGTTAATGAACATCGATTAAAATCATACATCAAAGGACCGTTCGAAGATGTCTTGTTGGGTCGAAGATTTGACAAGAAAAGACATAAGAGAGATTGCAATCTTCTGAACACTCTATGAAAATGGCTAAGTATGGATACCGAGCACACTTAGGCCTCCGAGCAAACTTTTACTTATCATAGAAAGGTATTTTGCCTTTCGGGTAAGGTTATCTTTTAGAATTCCTCTTAAGTGTCAATATAAGCAGGGTTCACATTGTATAGCAAGGTCGTTCTTCAAGTCAAGCATGATTTGTTTCCTAGCAAACCCTTGGCTAAACCAAGCTAAAGAAACCAAGTACTTTGGAAGATCTAGCAAGATTTATTATTAATAAACAATGGTCCCATCAAGCTTGAAGAAAGTTGATAAGGAAATATCTTAAGGACTTATTCTAGTAAGGTTCAACTCAGAGCAAGCTATAGAGCTACCAGAACAATCTACAATGTTACCAGCACACTTTGGTTTGATTAATAAGTTAAAGTTAACAAAGAGTTGAAGGGATTCCTGAAGAAAAAGTTTGCTCGAATGATCATATCGACCAACTTTTGCTATGGTCAAAAGGATTGAAGTCTGCTATGAGAATATTTTCATCTACCCGGAGAACTGTTCCCCAACACACTTTGGTTACCAGGTCTGCTCGATGAAGACAAAAGCTGCAAAGCTTACCCGAAGACCTGCTTTATACTTAGAATCTTTTTGTAATATGTTTACGATTATGTATCAATGATTAGGGTTTCTAGAAGGAATGACAGGTGTCAGAGCAGGCCTATAAAAGGAATAATTTAGGGCACGCCTTGAAACAGACAGACGGCTAAGAAAAACCTGAGACACGTGATATTATTCCTGACATCGATTGTGACGGTTGTCTTTATTACGTACGGATAAAATATTCTATTCTGAAACCCTAATTGATTTTCGTTTGTATTGACGATTCTATAAATTGAAAACTTTTGAGTTACAGTTTGTGTTTCTTACCCTAAATAGTAAGTCAATATCCCTCTTGTCAACACTTAACCATGTGGGTTGCGACAATGAGATATTGAGTGATTGAGCAATATATATGGGACCGTCAAGTGGTATCAGAGCTGATTATGTTGTTTTGGGTAAAGAACTGTTGCTGATTTGAAGATGACGAATGACGTCAGCTGCCCACTGTTACATTGATTTGTGACATCATCTGTTATGTTTTTCATTTTTCAGATCTACATTTTGTTTGAGGTTTAAAAGTGATTTTTGTCTCATATCTTTATTTTCTTTGTCATTATTCTTGCTCTTAGTTGTCCAGTTATATCATATATGTGGTTTTCATCCACAGATCTGATTATTTTTCAAAAGAGCTTTTAAGTTGTGTCTAAATTTCTAGTAAGTGTTTCTCTGTTTTTTCAAAATTATCCTATAAAACCCCAAAAAGATGTCTGGATATGAAGAGCAAGAAGCGTCAGCTAACAAAATTCCAAGATTGTACAGACAAGAGAATTTTATCAAATGGAAAGTGCTTTTTGAAGCCGTAGTATGCTACAACGATGTAGAGACGTGGCATTCTATCAAGAATGGACCCTATGTGGCTGATGGAACAAACAACAACCTTAATTTTGAAGCTATAATGAAGAAGGTTGATGATAGAGCCTTAGACACGCTGAAATTGGGGTTATTTTGGGAAATTCCGACAAAGGTTGCTCACCATCAAACTACTAAAGCCATGTATGATTCTCTATTGGAGATGCTTGAAGGAAATTCATATTTGAAGAATATCAAGAAAGAGAGGCTGAAGAAACATCTTGACTAATTAAAGTATAAAGATGGTGAATGACTGAAGTCTTTCTTGGAAAGGTTCCTGGCCGTTGTCAATGAAATTAGGATAACTAATTATATGGTGACTGATTCTGACTTGAACACCAAGCTGCTATCATCTTTATCAAAAGAATGGTATACTGCCAGCAAATTTATTAGGCAGAAACCAAACTATGATGCACTTAAGCTTGATGATGTGATATGGTGTGTAATATGATGCTCTCACAACTAAGCTTTAAATTTATTAAACAAGACTCCTAAAGAAACCACACAAAACCGGCAAGTGTACCGATCACTAATAGTATAGCACTATGGAAGTCCGAGTATCGAACACAAGAACACTTGAAAACGTTAATGATACTTAACCCTAACCAAGACTCACCTAAGAATATTTAAATGATTTTTAATAATTAACTACTTAACCTAACTTACTTTAACTAAATTAATTAGCTAGACTTAACTTAACTTAACTAAACACTTAACAAAACTTGGAAACTTAACTGCAATCGGAGAGAACGTCTACCTAAGTAAGAATCATATTGAAGGTATAATAAGATAATGGATTGAAGACTCTCACGACACCGGTTCTAAAGGATGACACAACTAAGGTTCGCTCAAGAAGGCTAGATCACCTCTCAGTCTCACTAACAAACTCTAACTTACACTTAGTTGATTTTAAGAACAAACCGGGAAACAAATTGTTAAAGTGCTCTAATGTCGACTCTCCTCTCGGTCTCACCGACACGCTACCCTAATGGAGACAAATACTACGCAACCAAGGATGGAGGAACAATTCGGCTTAACTTAAACTAGATCAACTAATCGCTCAAAAACCCAAACCCGACAAGAACCAAACCCGCTCTCGCGCGATCTTAATCCTAACAAGTAAAAGCTAAGAGACGACCTTACTTCCTATCACCTCTCGGTCTCTAAGAAGGTGTTCACCCACTGATTATATTCAATTAAAACACTCACTTAAACCCTACGGTTGATCACTCCGCAAACAAACCCTAAACACCAAGTAAAGAGGTCTAACAAGCAACAATTAATCAAAACGTATTCAATTAATCAAAGCAAGAGGTATATGAGTGTAATTAATAAATTCACAACCACTAAACACAACCTAATTCAATATTAAACCAAACTTTGCATTAACAATTCAAGCCATGATAATCAACAATCCATATTACTCATTAAAACCTAACAATATTCATCTAACCTAGGTAGAACTAACACGTTTAGCCAATCATAATCAATGAACAATAGATGAAATAGATATAAATGATAAACATGTTCATATAAATCTGATTACAAAAGGTTTGAATGCTTAAAAACCAAAAACGAACTCACAAACGTTAAAATAGTCAAAACCGAAAACCGAAGGATAAAAGATAGAACCGTAAGCTTGTCCTCTTTGATTTCTCCTCTAGAGCAGGTGTGGGATGGCTGGAAACTTGAATAAAATCGTTCATAGGCTTTTAGGGTTTATATATATGTTTAATCACCTCCTTCCTAATATAAAATATGTTAAAACAAGCCCACTAGGCCTACTAGAAGACAAAATAGACGTGGTAGCTGATTCTTGAACATTCTTGGCAGCCTTGGGACATGTTGGAATCTACCACATGCTTCTTGAATGGTATTACCTGGTCGCGTAGCTCGAACATGACATTTTCTGACGTTTTTCTACCTTCAGCTCGTTTATCTTTGTTTTTGCGTACCGGCTTCATCCGAGCTCCGTTTTAGCTGATTCTTTTTCCATTTGACTCGTTTTCTCGCTCTCTTCAACATGGGACCTATCACATACACAAACATGTAATTTAATGCAATAATAACAAAATAATCGTACACGTTTAAGCACAAAATAACATAAAAACTATTAGGAAAACATGTGTGTTTTACATCACATCAAACATCCCCACACTTAAATCTTTTTCGTCCCTGAAAAAGAAATCTACACAGGATCATAACCAAGTGAAAAACAACAAACTCCCAGATTATTTAACATTACTAAAGCATAAGAAACAACTCGACATATTGACCGCGATTGCCGATATTGTTGTCCACTTAAACCCAGCCACCAGCTAATCAAGCCCCCCTTTTGCATTAAACTTTTTAAGTCCAAAAATTAAGGCTACACCTACCCCATCTCAGACAAAGAGAGCTAGAAAAACTAGAGTCGAAGCAAACTGGTTCGACAAATCACCATAAGCCAAGGACTCGTTGATAGTACTAATTAGATGCACTCGGTGAAATTTTGATGGATGAATGGTCATGTGGAGGTTGTACGAGCTATTCCTAAATATTATTGGACTTTGTCCTATAAATTCCTAATTTTTATTTATTGACTAAGAACCTTCGAGCCCCAATAGTGTATCCTCAGAGTCACTATCCCCTTGGTAACACGTAAACTCTAAGTCCCGTCTAGTATGTGCACTTTGGCCTCTTTTACTAACTTTAAAGAATGCTCATTTGGCATTTTACAATACATAACTTTCTTCACAAGCATTTTGCTTTTCTTTAACAACTTTTGAGAATACACAAACATAACTTTCAATACATGCGTTTCTTTTACTTTATTTTTTTTCTCTTTTTTTTTTCTTTTTTTTTTCAATCTTTTATATCACCCTAAAAACTATAACTATTTCTAAGCTCGTAGAAAGATGGGCATGTGGTGTGTGCTGGTTTAAGTGCGTCTAAGTATAACCATCTCAAAGTTTTCAGATTATGGTAATCCTCCCTAAGCATCGAAATTCGGTTTCACCGTTTTTCAAATTATTATATATATAAAAACTGCTAAAGAGGACTATCAAAGCTAGTTGGGCCTACCGACACATCCAAAATCAGATATGTGAACCATCCCTTCTTTTATTATTATATTATATATTTCAAAAGTTCCAAGAGTTCGTTAACACAACGGTGATAATATCATTTCCTGCTTAACGTAGAAGAAAAACAATTTTCAAGGGACATTTTTCTTTTAAAACTTTTTTTTTTAAATATTAACTCTCAAGATTTTCAATATTCTTTTATTTTTCTTAAAAATGAAAACGTCAGTTCCCCATCCCCACACTTAAATTTCACATTGTCCTCAATGTGAGACAAGGAAAAGACAAAACTAAACATAAAGAAAAGTAAAATGGAACAGACTTCCCTGGTATATGTGATCATGCAAGTGTGCGGTGAATCATGTTCCTCGCCCTCCTATTCGAACGCAAGCTTAAAACTCCAGTGCTCTCTATCAATCTATCACTAACGAACGAAAGCGACAATCCTTAAGCATATTGCATCCCCACACTTGTTTAAAACTCTAGCTCATCAACCGTCATCAGCCAACCAAGGAATAACCTGCAAGTAAGAGAAGAAACACCCGACAAAACTCGGAAATATAAATAAAAATGAAAATAAAATAATAAGGAAAGATATTACCGGGTTTCCTCCCAGGAAGCACTAAGTTTATTGAATAGTCTTCAGCCGGACTCACTCCCGAAACCTCAATCAGGAGGCTTCTCCTTTATCCTCTTCCCATCGATGCTCCTCAACACTCTCCTTTTACAATTGGTTGGGAAGAAACCAATTGCACAACTCTCATTGGCCCGACCATATGAATTAAACTCGGCCCACCAACTCTTGAATTCCCCCAAAAATGGTTCAATGAAGTGAAACGGGGAAGTCAATCTCTTCATCACACTACGATTTCTTCTCCCAGAAATCCTCCTTCTAGTTCTTTTAGCCAAACTTTTAAACCTTAACACGTCCCGAATGGAGATTGAGTACGGTTCGTGTTTTGGTTTTTCACAATCGAGGTGAAGTGTCGGAAGGACCAAATCACTAACTACTTCATGGCTCTCCTTACAAAGCTCCTTCTCGATCCCCACACTTGGCTCGTTATATATTAAATCTTCAAGCAGCTTTAGATCACCAAGTGGGTCAAACTTGCCTTCATCCGTAGTGGCAAAGTCCATCAACTCTTCACCAAACTCATCCTTAAACTAGATCAACTAATCGCTCAAAAACCCAAACCCGACAAGAACCAAACCCGCTCTCGCGCGATCTTAATCCTAACAAGTAAAAGCTAAGAGACGACCTTACTTCCTATCACCTCTCGGTCTCTAAGAAGGTGTTCACCCGCTGATTATATTCAATTAAAACACTCACTTAAACCCTACGGTTGATCACCCCGCAAACAAACCCTAAACACCAAGTAAAGAGGTCAAACAAGCAGCAACTAATCAAAACGTATTCAATTAATCAAAGCAAGAGGTATATGAGTGTAATTAATAAATTCACAACCACTAAACACAACCTAATTCAATATTAAACCAAACTTTTCATTAACAATTCAAGCCATGATAATCAACAATCCATATTACTCATTAAAACCTAACAATATTAATCTAACCTAGGTAGAACTAACACGTTTAGCCAATCATAATCAATGAACAATAGATGAAATAGATATAAATGATAAACATGTTTATATAAATCTGATTACAAAAGGTTTGAATGCTTAAAAACCAAAAACGAACTCACAAACGTTAAAATAGTCAAAACCGACAACCGAAGGATAAAAGATAGAACCGTAAGCTTGTCCTCCTTGGTTTCTCCTCTAGAGCAGGTGTGGGATGGCTGGAAACTTGAATAAAATCGTTCATAGGCTTTTAGGGTTTATATATATGTCTAATCACCTCCTTCCTAATATAAAATAGGTTAAAACAAGCCCACTAGGCCCACTAGAAGACAAAATAGACGTGGTGGCTGATTCTTGAACATTCTTGGCAGCCTTGGGACATGTTGGAATCTACCACATGCTTCTTGAATGGTATTACCTGGTCGCGTAGCTCGAACATGACATTTTCTGACGTTTTTCTACTTTCAGCTTGTTTATCTTCGTTTTTGCGTACCGGCTTCATCTGAGCTCCGTTTTAGCTGATTCTTTTTCCATTTGACTCGTTTTCTCGCTCTCTTCAACATGGGACCTATCACATACACAAACATGTAATTTAATGCAATAATAACAAAATAATCGTACACGTTTAAGCACAAAATAACATAAAAACTATTAGGAAAACATGTGTGTTTTACATCACATCAGGTATACTGCCAGCAAATTTATTAGGCAGAAACCAAACTATGATGCACTCAATCTTGATGATGTGATATGCTTCTTTCAAGCAGTTGAGATAGAGATGATTGAGAATGAAATTATTAAGGAGGACAAACCTTGTTTTCAAGTGTCTACTGCACTCATTGGAACAATGGGTAACTTGTCTACAAAGAGACAACAACAAATTCCAATTATTTAAGAACCAAGTGAGAATGGTGGTGATACACCAAGGGGTTTTGTTGCTGGAAGTTCAAGTAACCAGGGTGGACAATCAAGGTTCAATGTCCAACTTTTTGATGATAATGACTCTGCCTCAATGGCTAGTGGGCATACACCTTATCGTGGTGGTACTGTTAATCAAGGAAATGAATACCAAGCCTTGTTTTCAATGTTCACAGATTCTACAATGTCTTTTTCGCCAAGAACATGATCCATACAAGTGTTGTTCAAGATGATCTTGAGAAAATAGATGCAGATGATCTAGATGACATGGACTTAAAATGGCAAGCTGCTATGTTGGCATTGAGAAGCAAGAAATTGTTCAACAGGAGTGGAAGACCTCTTATGTTAGGGTCAAATGAAAGAATAGGTTTTAACAAGTCAAAAGTTATATGCTACAACTGTCAACAACCTGGACATTTTGAAAGGGAGTGCAATCAACCAAGAAACTTCCAAAACAATCAGCTTGCACAACCAAGAAACAATTATCAATACCAGCAAGGCCATCACAGAAACTATAACAAAAACTTTAACAACAATTACAAGAACTAACAGCCACAGCAGCACAACCGGCAAGTTATTCCTCAGAACCAGAATTATCAAAGAAACAATAATCAAAACCCTTCAAATGCTACACATGCTCCTACTAACACCAACAGAAACAATGGTAACCAACCCAGAAATCAAGGCAATATTGCATTGGCTGCTCATCAACAAGATGGAGAATTTGATTGGAGCATTCATGAATAAGATATAAGTAGAGCCAATGTTGCACTTATGGCTCAAGCAGAAAATGAAGCCGGATCTTCTTCAACTCAGGTACATTCAAACTCAACACTTGAATTACATAAAACTATTGAATCATTAAAATTGAAGGTAGGAAAGCTTGAAAGTGAATGTTTCAAAAAGCAAAACATAATCAATGTATATGAAACAAGTGATGTGACCTATGAAGATAGGATCAAAAGTAGTGAGCAAGACTGCATGGATAGTTATAGAAAATAGTCTAGATATGTGACTGAGATTGATGGTTTGAAGAAAATGGTGATTGATGAGAAAGTGAAGATTACCACACTTCAGGTTGAGAATGAATTCTTGAAAAACCTAGTCCCAATAGAGAATATTTGTGGGATTCTGAAGAAAATCAAAGAAGAAGACAAATATAAGGTTGTTCTTCCACCTTTCAATGACAATTACTCTTTGAAGGTTGATAAGGAGAAAAGAGAGGCATACCTTAATCAGTTTAGAGATGTGTTCAAAGACAAAGAAGAATTTCTAGAAAACTATGAAATGGTAAAAGTTGATGAAAATGGGGAGTTTGTGTTAAAGGAAGATGTGAAAGTAGAAAAGTCTGTTGGTATTCAAGTTTCAGAGGATGACTTTGATGAAGATTGCTTGAATGTGGATGACTTAAGTGAGTCAAATGACAAGTGCTCAAGTAATGATGATTCAAATGAAGAAAGAAAGAGCAATTCAAGTCCACCAAGCAAGATCCCAACTCTACCAAGAATTACACCCATAATGAGAAAACACTATGAACAGATGAAAAGGGAACATGTGTCATTTGACATATGTGAAAAATCAAAGGTGAATTATAATGTTGTGAAGCCACCAAACAAAGAAGTTTTGAAGAAGATAAAGATCAATAACAAGAAGAAGACCAAAGAAACTGTTGTCAATGATCAATTTATACATGTGTATCCTCTTTTCTTAAGTCAAGAAATATTTGATATTGGAGAATTTGAAACTGTGCAAGAATATGAGAGAAGACAGTCAAGGTATAAAGGTAATTTGAATGATTAGCCAATGAAATTGGAAAGAATAAAATTTGTGAAGAGCAAAGTTGAAAGGCAAGACATCGAGATTGAAGAATTTATGCCATTCTCAATTGACTTTGATGGTCTCAAAACGTAGAAAACAATTGGCATTGAACCCCCAAAACCAAGTGAAAGTTTCAAGAAGGGGAAGTCAAGTGAAAGCTTCAAGGGCAAAGTTTGGTGCAAACATTGTGATGAGTATGGACACCACACAGATTCTTGTCATGAAAGGTTTACCTTCAAAAAAATTCATGTCCTAAATGAAACAAAGTTTGGACAAGACTTTAGTTTTTACAAAGAGAAGTATAATGAATATTTGGGAAAAGGGAAGAAGTGTGAAGATGTGGTAGGAAAAAGTGATGAGTCAAAGAATGAAAATAGTGAGAAGAAGACTGAGACTACAAATGAGAAGACAAAGAAGAGTGTAGTTCACTAAGTGAAAAGGAACACACAACCCATCAGAATAGTACCTAACCAAGACTCTAAGTCTATGAGGCCTGATGAGTCTACTAGGTCACCAAAAGGTGAAAAGAAGGTGAAAAGAGAAGTATTCTTGAATAAGAAGCCAAGAGAACTCAATGGTGATGAGAATTTTTTATTTAAACATGGATATGAACCCCAAGGATTCCTTTGGAAACCAAGGAGTGAAACTATTGTAACAAGTGTGAAGAAAGATTATGTAATTGAAGAATGCAAGAGTATCATTCCATATGTGGGAAGCACAAGTGATACAGGATATGAATCAGATGGTTCTATCACTTGTGAAGTTGTCTATGAGGATCCTAAACCTATTCCCAATCCTAATGCAACACTTGTCCATGTAACTGATGATTTGCAAGTTGATTCAGATTGCACTTCATTACCTAACTGATCAATTTCTTAGATTTGTGCAGGGATAGTCCACACCGGTTAGTGAAGTATAGTTCATGGAAGAGGTCACTTGTGAATTATGAAGAGGAGTTTGAAGGCCCGACCAGTTGCATTTAGGAGTGATGAGAATGAAGGGAAAATTGTGGGGAAAGGAATGCTCACAAATGGCAAAGTCACTTTTGATAATGTGTTCTATGTTGAAGGATTACAATATAACTTATTGAGCATATCCCAAATTTGTGATAAAGGTTATAAGGTTGGGTTTGATGACCATCATTGCTTTATTCTCAAACCTGACTTTTTAATTCCTCCAGACATGATTATGATGATGGCTCCAAGAAATGAGAACTTGTATGAATTGAATATGAAATATGTTATTTCAAGGAGAGGTACTTGTTTTGTATCAAAGGCCACTGAAAATGAAACCAAATTGTGGCACATAAAGCTTTGTCATGAAAATTTAAAGAACATGAACAGACTTGTTAAAGGTAAACATGTAATTGGTTTACCCACAAGAGAATTCAAACTTGATGACAATTGCATTTCCTGTTAAAAGGGTAAGCAACACAAATCATCACACAAAACAACGCTAAATAACTCAATTGATCAGGTGATTGAAATGCTTCATATGGATCTCTTTGGTCCTGTGAGTGTCCCAAGTATTGGCAAAAAGAGGTATTGTTTCGTGATCATTGATGATTTCTCAAGATAAAAATGGGTTTATTTTCTAAATTCTAAATATGAGGCTGCTGAGTTGATAAAGAGTTTTGTGACAAGGATTGAGAATCAATTGGATGCAATGGTGAAAGTCATGAGAAGTGACAATGGGAGTGAGTTCAAAAATGGGGTAATGGATGAGTTTTGTAATGCAAAAGGAATTATTCAACAATTCAATGACCCTAGAACTCCTGAACAAAATGGGGTTGCAGAGAGAAGAAACAGAACACTCATTGAAGCTGCAAGGACCATGTTAGCAAATGTTTTCTTGCCTGTTACTTTTTGGGCAGAAGTAATCAATACTGCCAGCTATGTTCAGAACAGGGTACTTCTCAACAAAAGTCAAGACAAGACTCCTTATGAGATTTTGTTTAAAATAAAGGCCTACATCAAGTTTCTCAAGCCATTTGGTTGCAAATGTTCACTGTTAAACTCCAAGGATTATCTTAACAAGTTTCAATCAAAATCCTTGTAGTGCTTCTTTGTTGGGTATTCAACACACTCAAAAGCTTATAGCGTCTATGTGAAAGACCATTTGAGTGTGATTGAATCATTTGATGTGGTATTTAATGAAATCAGTTCAATACAGTTTATGGAGCATCATGGTTGTTTGATCTTGAGAAGTTAATCAAGTCCTTCAAGATTTATCCTGAGGACTTTGATAAAACTTTTTACAAAACAAGTGTGCATGAAGAGAATAATCAAAAGAAGATTGATTTGTACAAACTGTGGTCCAAGGTTGCTGGTAAAAGGACTGAATATACATTCATTAAGGATCCTTAAACTGCTGAAAATGAACAAGTTCAAGATAAAGACCAAGGTCATAATCCAGGACAAGATCAAGAACATGATAATCAAGACAATCATGAAGTTCAAGATGATCATATCTTGAATGAGGAAGATCCTAGCAACCAACATGAAATTCAAAGACAAGTTGTAAGAGAAGCAAGATTTGAAAATTTGTTTCAAAACTTAAATATTGGAAATAATGGTGCATCCACTTCACAACAGAATAATGAAGAAGCACCTGAATTTCATGATGCAACAACTGATTTGGTCATTGATGAACATGATCTCAATCACACAAATCTTGATACAAGTATGTCTACGGATGTGATTGTACAATCCTCATATGTTGAAAGAAATCATCCACATGAGAACAACATTGGGGATATCAATGAGTGTAACAAGAAGTGCATTTGAATTTGCAAACATTTGTTCTGCTTTCTATCTCAAATTGAACCCAAGAACATTGTTCAAGCTTTGAAAGACAATTTTTGGGTAGACGCAATGCAAGAAGAGTTGGCTTAATTCAGAGATCTGCAAGTGTAGGAACTTGTAGATAAGCCAAAAAAACAGATACGCCATTGGAACCAAGTGTGTTTTCAGGAACAAGAGGGAGGCGAGAGGAATTTTTATAACGAACAAAGCAAGCCTAGTTGCATTGGGATGCTTACAAGAAGAAGGGATTGACAGTTGAGGAAGTTTTTGCTCCTATAGAAAGACTTGAAGCAATAAGAATTTTCTTAGCTTATGTTGCGTTAAAGAACATAAGAGTATTCCAATTGGATGTCAAATATTCATATTTGAATGGAAAAATAGAAGAGGAGGTGTATGTGGCTCAACCACAAAGATTTGAGGACCCTGGTTATCCTAACAAAGTGTAAGTTAAACAAGGCTTTGTATGTTTTGCATTAAGCTCCAAGAGCTTGGTATGATGAGTTATCAAATCACCTACTTGCTAATGGTTTCTAAAGGGAAGCTATTGACAAGACCCTCTTTTACAAAAGGAGAGAAAGAGATTTACTCTTTCTTCAGGTCTATGTGGATGATATTATTTTTGGTTCAACAAATAAACAAATGTGTCTGGAGTTTGAAGAAGTGATGAAGTCCAAGTACAACATGAGCTCTATGGGAGAAATGAACTTCTTTCTTGGACTAAAAGTTCATCAAAAGGCTGATGGTATCTTCATATGCCAGTCAAAGTATGTGCAAGACATATTGAATAAGTTCAAGTGTCAAGACCTCAAAACTGCTTCCACTCCAATGGACACCAATGAAAAGATGATTGCAAATGAAAAGGAGGAGCCTGTTGATGAACATGAATACAGAGCAAAGATTAGATCTCTGATGTATCTGACTGCTTCAAGACCAGACATCATGTTTGTTGTGTGTGTTTGTGCAATATTCTAATCAAGTCCAAAGATTTCTCATATGACTGTTGTCAAGAGGATTTTTAGATACTTGAAAGGGAAACCTGATTTGGGGATATGGTACCCAAAGAACCATGCCTTTGATATAATTGCTTATACTGACAGTGATTATGATGGATGTAACATGAGTAGAAAGTCCACGTCTGGAAGTTGTCAATTTCTGGGAGACATGCTAGTGTCATGGCAGTGCGAGAAACAAACTGCAGTGTTCATATCAACTGCTGAAGCTGAGTATATAGCTGCATTTGCCTGCCGTGCACAAGTTCTTTGGATTCAAAATAAGATACTGGATTATGTTTTGAATTTCTTGAACACCCCTATCTTTATTGATAATACTGCTGCATTGCTTATTGTTAAGAATCCAGTTCAACACTCCAAGACCAAGCACATTGAAATCAGACATCATTTCATTAGGGATTGTAGTGAAAAAGGTTTAATTGAAATGAAAAGAGTTGATACAAGTGACAATTTGGCTGACCTATTCACCAAGCCACTTGATAAAACCATATTCCACTTTCTTCTGAAAGCCCTGGGAATGATCAACTCTAATGAAGTCTGATTGATGATGTGTGCTCATTATACTAATTGACTATCTTCAGGAAGGTCTTGATGAGTGTTTGTGTGTTTGATGTGTGATATTATGTTTCGATGATTCACTGATATGTTCTTTGAATGATTATTTGAGTAACTTATGTATCTTTGATGCTTAGGTTAATGGTCAGTATATGCGTGTGATATCAGGATAAGTATTTGAAATGATCTATTTATGTGCTTATCTGATGTTTTAATTAAGTGGATTTTGAGTATTTGGATAATCTGATATAATGATATGTCTAGGATAGGATAGGCTTTGCATAACTTGTGTGGAGTTTGCTTGTTTTGATTGTGTCTTTCATATTATGATTATTCATTGATTATGTTACTTACTGTTGGAGTCAAAGTATGCTTTTGTGTCAAAATTTTCATGCTCAAATGAAAAGCTTTCAAGAAGATTTTGCTCAAAACATTTTTTATTGACAAAACAGAGCAAGTAAATTATGGTGTAGAGATGTGATAAGATTATTCAGTTCAAGCTATAGAAGCTTAAGAATGGGGGTTTCAATGAAAATTTGTACTATCATTTTGGGAAATGATAGTACATTGATTATTCTGTCAATCATATGGATTTAATAGGCTAACAAGACAATTAGTGCAGTCATTGATATGTATGGTTGCTTTCTATGATGTGTAAAAAAACTAAGGTGATATAAACAAAATGAAAATGCTAAACTTAATGTGGAGTTACATTGTTGTCTATGCATGT
Source organism: Bidens hawaiensis (assembly GCF_021521415.1). NCBI lineage: Eukaryota > Viridiplantae > Streptophyta > Magnoliopsida > Asterales > Asteraceae > Bidens > Bidens hawaiensis. The sequence continues at coordinate 10,576 of NW_027505953.1, read as the reverse complement.
TCCAACATACATCTTTCCGCATGATAGGCATAAAAGTGATTATCCAGTCATACACGAGCCTGTTGGTATTTGGTCACAAAAATGAATTATCTTATTGAAAATGACAAAGAACAAATGTGAACAAAAATTCTTTTAACTTTATTCAACCAAAAGTTGATATATGTTCACCAAATTTGAAAGAAAATCCAAACATGAGGGTTAATTATAGAACTAAATAGATGGGGGCATAAAAGTAAGTCCTGTCAAGTCTCGAATGAAAGGCCTGTAATTCCGAACTGCATGGCATGTAAGTCCAACGTTCAACCTCACATATGTTTGAAGTTTTGAAAAGAAATAACAAATACATTTAATATGTTTAGTCATTAAATTTTTGACCAAATGTCAGGGGGTCGGAGTCAATTGTGGGTGATCTGGAGAAAGCCAAATAAGCCTTGAGAATAAATATGGATTATCATGACACAATATGTGTTATCCATTTAGTCTTATGCAAATTAATTGAATCTTAATCATATCACCAAGGCAATGAAATTCATGCTAAGTCTAGACCTGCTATTAACCTGCCTAATTTGCCACAATAATGCTGAGAATGAAGTATTGAGAAACGACTTAATTAATATGATCCTATGTTGAGATCTTTTCACAAAAAGAAAGAAAATGGGTTGAAAGGAATTAAGACTGAAATTTGATCTCATTATGCACCATTTGCTCTTAAACAATGTTTTTAATGATAATACTGTTTAAAATATGGTTTAAGACAAAAAAGAGTTGCATTTTACATTTAATATGTTTAAATATGTACTTTCAAGTAAGGTTTGATGTTTTTCAACCTTTTCGAGTAAACTTAGATGTTTTTTTCCAAGTTCATCTTTTTCGAGCATGCTTTGATGTTTTACAAACTTTCGAGTAGACTTGAATGTTTTATTTGAAGTTTAACTCATTCTAGTAAGTTTGATATTTGATATGATATTACTAGCGACTTCAATTTTATTTGAACTTTCTAGAAAACTTTGGTGTTTTGATTGACTGTTTAAATTCATTCTAGCAAACTTTGATACTTATTAGCTTTCGAGTAAACTTAGATGTTCTGAAGGTTAGTTTTATCTAACATACTTGATGATTGTATGATACTTATTTGAATATGCTTTACATGTCTATTTCGAGTAAACTTTGGTTTTTTTAGTAATGATATGTCTTTGTCTAGCATAATATAATGATTTCAAATGCGATTTTCTGAAATTACAAGTGTTTTCGGGTAAACTTTGTTTACCGGGCACACTTTATGTTTCGGGCACACTTGGACATTGGTAAATCATTGCAAGTGTTCTCCTAGCACACTTGGTAATTTCGGATAATATCTAGCAAACTTTATTTTTCAAGTACACTTTGTGTTTAGAGCACACTTGTATATCAGAAGATAACAAGTCTTCTCTAGCACACTTTGCATTCTTAAAGTTTTTCGGGCATAATTTTTTTCAAAGTATACTTGATTGAATATTTATTAACTGTTTAAGTATTTTCGGGCACGATTTGTGTTACTCCGAAATTCGAGCAAGGTTGAAAATTAGAAATGTCTCTAAGTTATTATTTTGGGATTCTTTATTGATTCCTATATAAGGTCGCCTATTTGTTTATTTACACTTGATTATTTGTCTTGTGATTTATTTCTCAAGCAATCTTGTATTTCGAGTTATTAATTTTTCGAAGCACTGATATGGCAGTTGTACTTGCATATCCATTTGAAAAGAAACACAGTATGTGTGCTCTTTTGCAAGTGACCGATGATAACCGGCATGTAGAGCAAATGATACGATGGTTACAACAATCAAACATTTGTGTTTCCCTAACGGAGAGTCCAGTAATCTACAAAAATCACCAATTGGACTTTTGGCACTCTGCCGAACTACACGACGGTGCAGGAGGTAGGTGAATAGAGGCTACCGTGGCTCGATATGAGATAGTAATAACAGAATACCTTATAAGAGCAACCCTGCAACTTCAAGATAACAAGAAGAACCCTATTCATTTCAACAATGACCGATTATTAAAGATATTCCAAACCACGATGGGATGTCAGGGTGATGTCCACGAGGGACAATTCAAGAAGGGCATGCTCCCTAATGTATACAGGTTTTTGATATACTAAATCGTACATGGGTTTGGACCGAGGAAAGGATCATGGACTCTTATGAGTCGTGACCTTGCTAATGCCACAGTGGCTGTCAACTTCAGACAACCATTCAATTTTTCAAAGATGATATTTGAGGGGTTAGCTGCGAATTTGAGGAAGGAGGATAAAGTTAAATATCTGGCATATCCGAGATTTATGCAAATCATCTTCAACAGGGTATTACCAGACTTGCCAACCATTGCACCACACACATTTTGCAGGATCCAACTGTCTACAAACGAATAGCGAAGTTGGCTCCCACAAGCTACTTCAACCCTGATGTGGAGTTTGTGTTTTACCTTGGTTGTTGGACAATGATTTGGCTATAATGCCTGTTCCAGGCTTAAGTTCTGAGGAGGATGAGGAATTTGATGATGATTCTGATGATGAAGGTGCAGGAGATGAAGATGAAGGTAATGGAGGTAATGTTGAAGGACAGTTGAATGATGATGTACAAGCACATGGGGATATATTAAACCAACCCTTACCAACACCACCAACCACACCCATTAGCCCACCCCAACAGCATATCCAATCCCCACCACAACACCACACACCATCTCCACCACCACAAAATGAACCTTATATACCATCCCAAGCTATCCAGACAGAATCACCACCAAGCTATCCCATTTTCCCAAATGCAAAACCAAAAACAAACCCAACCCCAAACCCAAAGGCCACATCAAGACCGAAAGCTTAACCAAAACCAACCCATTATCCCACCCCAAGACCTACCTTTCCATGGACTATACATCCCAGAACATGTCCCATCTCACCAACTTAACCTGCCAAACACACTATTCCAATCCCCAACCCAATCCCAAACCTTAGACCAACCCAACCAGCCAACTTTTGGAATTTTCCATAACCACAAACCCTTACCATCAACCCGAAACATAAATCCACTACCTTCAACAAGCACTAATATTTTTGAAAGCCCAATCCCTACCCATGAACCAATCTCAACCCATAAACCATTCCAACCCCAAACTGATCCATTTTCAGATCCACCAACCCAATCCCCTTCCCTTGGTGCTATGTTGTTTAGAAGATATGGATGAAGTGGTAAAGAATGTTGATCGGAGAAGGCATAATGAAGATCTTAAAAGGGATAATGATGAGTTGAAAGCACAATTGGCAAAAGCTCAAAACCGAATTCAAACCCTGGAGGCTGAGGTTGAGAAGACCTCAGCTGTACCAAAATAGGGGGAGAATCTCTCTGTTGCCAATATTGTGACTGATGAAGTGGTGAGAAATGAGGTTGAGAGGGAAGACATTTTGAAGAATTTGGGTGATTTGTATGGAAGTGATGATGAGTATGATGACAGTGGAGAAAGAATGATTGATGATATTTACTATGATGCAGATCAATTAGATGGTGGAGAGCAAGAATATAATGTAGAAGATGTGATAATAAAGAAGAAAAATGTGGATGAGGAGAGGGAGAAGGAGTTGGAGAAGGAGGATGATGTTGATAAAAAATGTGGCTGAATCTGAAGTTGTATTGACTGAAGCCATAGCAACTGATGCTATTGGTACAGAGCCACAAACTAATGTTGTGATTGATGAAGGAGAAGATACTGAGGAAGTGATATCAACTGAGGAAGATATAAATGATAAAACTTCCAAAAAGGTTGATGAGGTAGATAAGGAGATGAGGGACTTGATAGACGATATTGAAACCTTTCCCAGTACACCTGATGAGGTGAGGAAATCTGATGAAGAAAGGAGGAGGAAAACGAAAGGAAAATCCATTGCTGAGAATGAAGAGCAACTGGAAACTTTAGCTAAGTCTATTGATGATGTGTTGGACAAAGATGAAACTGAAGAACAAGCTGCCAAGAGGCATGCTGGCATTTTAAATGAGATGATGGAGAGGGAGAATATTGCTAGATCCTTGACTGAGGAGGAGTTTGTGCAACATGAAACTGTATTGGAGGAAGCTCATATTGCCAAAACGTTGATTGAAGAATGAGAGATTGACCAAGAAGCAATTGAAGGGCTTATAAAATTGAAACAAATTGAAGAGGTTGATAATACCTTAGCCCTGGTCATGTATCAGTTTAAACAAGCTCAACCTGAAAAACAAATTGTGACTGATGAAGCTAGAGAATCAATCACACGTATAGCTACTAAAACATGGGTCGAGAAGATTGAAGATGATATAAGAGAAAGCCCTGATGAATGGGATTATGATTATGATTCTAGAAACAAACATGGAAAGAAATATACAAGGAAGAGGAAGAAGGCTGACAATACTGATAAAGATGAACATAATGTGGAGAGTCCCAAGATGGTTGAGAGTCCTGTTAAGGCTGATGTTGAAAGAAGTGACTACATAGTTAAAAGTCCTAAGGACAGTCCTGTCAAGGCCGTTCCTCTACAAAGCTATACGCCAAATGATGAGCCTTGAATGAATGATCCCAGAATTGAGGTTCTTGAAGACACAACCAAAGAAGATGATGATACTGTTGACTCCCCAAACATTGCAATAACAGATGAACATAGGGATAATATACAGACAATGTTGGACAATGCAAGGAGGAATCATCCTTTGATTCTTTGTCTGATCAAGCACGGTTACAAGTTTGAGAACCTGGCCAATTAGAGGTACACTTTTGTCTTTCTCCATATCTAGAATTACAAAATCTACTGGGAAAACAAATTTGTCAATCTTGACAAGCATGTTTTCAACAATGCCCCGAGGATATTTAACGGATCGGTCGGCTAACTGAATGCTCATGCGGGTGGGTTTTGTTTTTCCTATCCCTAGTTTTTCAAAAACCGCATATGGCATTAGGTTAATACTAGCTCATAGGTCGACCAGGGCATTGCTAACAAGCAAATTTCCTATGAGACAAGGGATAGTAAGGCTCCCTAGACCGGTCATTTTTGTTGGCAGCTTGTTTTGGAGGCTGCTGAGCATTCTTCACTTAGGGTGACATGAGACAGTTCCTCCAGTTTCCTCTTGTTTGTCAGCACTTCTTTGAGAAACTTGGCATATTTTGGCATTTGAGCGATGGCTTCGATAAAAGGTATGTTGATGTGGAGTTTTTTTAAGAGTTCTAAAAACTTCCCGTACGGTGCTTCCAATCTCTCCTGCTTTAGTCTTCTTGGGTATGGAATAGGTGGAATATAGGTTCTGACCGGTTCCTTAGGTTGTATGGTGCCTGTTGGAATCAATATTTCTCGTGTTTTGCCAGTGGTTTCCTTTTCCATAACTAGTTCTGAAGTGGGTGAGGCAACGGTGGTTGTACCACTTCTGAGTGTAACAGCGTTAGCTGTCGCGTTCGGGTTGGTGATTGTGTTGCTTGGGAGAGCGCTAGGTGGTCTTTCGAATAATTGTCGGGAAATTTGTCCGATCTGAGTTTCTGGATTTTGTAGCGATGCTTGTTGACTTTTTAGGTAAGCTTCATGCTTTAACAATACCCCGCTGATATCAACAGCTCTTTAGTCGGCCTGCTTTTCTGCTTCATTTAATTTGGTCATGATTTGGATCAACATTTCTTCGATTTTCGAGTAGCCTGAATTTTGATGGCTCTTGGAGATTTGATCTTGAAATTGTGTTTTAGGCTTGAAGGGTTGATTCATCGGTCTCTTTTCGAATCCATGTAAGGTTTGATTTTTACCTCCGTCATTCCAACTGAAGTTTGGGTGGTTCCTCCAACCTGGATTGTAGTTGTTGCTGAAAGCGTTGTTCTGACGGGCGATGAAATTGACTTCTTCCATGGCCATAATGACTTGTTTGCAGTCACTTGTCTTGTGAGTTCCTCCACGGGTGTCACAGGTGATCTTGGTCTTTGATAGTTCGGTTTGAAGTTGTTTAAATTTTTTAGAAAGGGTTTCAAGATGTGCGGTGACAAGAGTGTTGGAATCAACGTGGTGTATTCCTTTATGGGTTGGAGTAGATCTTGGTGGGTTGTAGGTGAAACTTTTCTTTGCTGCTTTCTCCAGGGATTCAAATGCTTCATTAGGTTATTTAGATCTCAGGTCTTCACCGGCGATTTGGTCGATGGCCTGTTTATTTTGATTGGATTGTGCGTCAAAGAAAGTTTGTACTTGTAACTATACACTCAGTCCATGATGTGGGAATCTTCTCAGGAGACTTTTGTATCTCTCCCATGCTGCGTGTAACGACTCATCATCATCGGTTCGGAATCCGGTAATGCTGGCTCGGTATTTTGGCAGTTTTATCAAAAGGAAAGTATTTGAGGAGAAACTGTTCAACCATCTGGTCCCAAGTGGTGATGGAACCAGAGGAAAGAGATTCTATCCATTCCAGGGCTTGGCCCCTTAGAGAGAAAGGAAAGAGCTTGAGTTTGATCTGATCCTCTGAACAGTTTTGAATTTTAAAGGTTCTGCAAATTCGTAGGACTCGATATATATGAGAAAGAGGGTCTTCATCGAGGAGACCATGAAATTCAACTGAATTTTTCACCATATGAATGGTTTATGATTTGATTTCAAAATTTTCGGTGATTTCGGGTGCAGCCACTCCATTGCCGTAGCCTTCGAGAGTTGTCTTGGCATATTGGCTCATGTTTGGTTCGTTGTTTTGGGCCGCCATCATTTCTTCGGTTTGATTTTCTCCTGATGTGTTGGAGTCTACTGACTCTTCTTTGATTTTTTCGGCGGTTTCTGCAGTCCGTTTACATGCTCGTCGACGAAAGAGTCGTTCCGGTTCAGAAATTGGAGAAACAAGCTCAGGCTCGAATGTAGAGGACATACATGGGGTTAAATCAAATTGAAACTGTTTAAATTAAACAAAAGGTTAGTTAAAGTTAGGCTAATGGTTAAGCTAAGCTATTTTAAAACTAAACTAAGGTCTAAGTTATTTAAGCTAAAGTAAAGGTTAGATAAATAAAGGTAAAGGTTAGGCTAGTCTTTAAAATATATAATTTTAATTAGCTAATAAAAAAAGTAAAATGAAATGTAAGTTAAAAATTTTGTACAATTATAAACAATGAATAAATTAAAACTTGGATCGTTCTTAGAAACGTACCGTGTCCCTGGCAATGGCGCCAAAAACTTGATGCGTGCTGCGTGTCTTGTAATATGATAACTGATTGGATAGTTAACTTTTGCACAAGATCGTGTTTTAAATTTATAAAAGTGATTTCTAATAAGACTAAACACACACAAAATAGGCAAGTGTACCTATCGTATATGTAGAATAGTATTGGTAAAAACCAAGTATCGATCCGTGTACACAAATGTATCTAATAATGAATCTTTGTTTTAGTTTAATCGGAGAATTTAATCATTTTGAGGTTGATTTTAAACTTTTATAAAATAGAAATATATAATATATATATATAGGTGACAAGAATAGAATTTCTAAATGGGTAGTTCAATTATATGAAAGTTTACCATCTATTATCAAGAATCCACTCCATTTTTCCTTGATGATTAATAGTTAAACATGTGATAAACTTGTCCTAATAATATATGATAGAATAGTCCCTCATTTCTAAGTGAACATATCCTATGACATAAAAGAAAGTAACATGCGCATTTTAAAGTCCATCATTTCCTAATTTCATGTTACCACGAGAATATCAATTTGAGTAGACAAGCAGTTTGGTATAATAGAACGATTAGGATTAACTTCAATTTCTCAAATATCAATCCTAACAACTTCGATTGATTGTAGTTAACTCACACAACCTCCCCTTGGTTGATTTAATTAGATTATAATTACACATTCAATTAACATATGATTTCTTTAACTAGCATGATAACCTAAGCAATCGTGTTAACAATGTTATTATAGAATTATCAAAACTAGAGAAATAGATCATAGCTTATATCTCATCATTTCTAAGTACAACATAAGGATCCATGTTTTATCTTGAATAAAGTATCAGAGTATTCTTTTTACCATTTTTAGGTTCCAAGAACATGTATTACAATGATTGATTGAAAATCATCAACCTTGATGTATTGGATTAAAGTGATAAAACATTTCTTCATCTATGGATAATTGCAAAATAACCATGTACTATACCACACTAAACCACATATTTCATGTAATCATCAAGTAAAACAAAGCTTCTTCATAGATTATATATGGTAATAGAAGTTTAGCTTATAATGAGCATTGTTATGAACATATGAGATGATGATAACAAACACATACTTAAACTTAGAACAATCTAAACAAATATGGATGAATCTCCTCTCTTGATGATGGATTATGATGGTGTTGATGATGCTGGATGATGATGATGATAACCTCCAAGCCTTCAAACTCCTCACAAGATCTTCAATATGAGTGTGATGCGGGCGTTTTATAAGTGAAAACCGTTTAGAATTCTTATTCAAGCACACCTCTCAAATGACACAAGAGCCTCTATTTATAGGCTTTCTGGAGGAAAGAGCACGGCCCCGTGCTTTATTAAGCACGGCCCCGTGTCTACGTGTCCCAGTTGCATGTTGTCAGATCGTACATGATGACTCACCACGGGGGTGTGCTTTTGGAGGCGCGCCCCCGTGCTTTTATTGACATGTTCTTAAATTCTTTTTGTCTTTATCTGAAGGTGACCACGGCCCCTTGGCCAAGGAGGCATGACCCCGTGCTTTTATTAACATGTGCTTATATAAGATGGTTTGGGTAGCTTGTCAATAAAAGGATGAAGGACCAAAAATGAAAAAAAAATTTCAGGGACCCATCGCGATACGCAATGGTCCTTGATGACGCATCAACATGTGCCACCCGGATGTGACACGTGGCAGAGGTGTCAGACCACATGACAGACATGTTAGGCCACTTGATGACACGTGGAACTTGCTGAACATCATGAGTCATCGCGATACGTGATGACCAGTAGGGAGGGTCCATCGCGTATCGCCATGGGACCCAGTTCAACCTATAAATAGGAGGGTTCATGGCATGTTCCTCTCACACCAAAATCTCACTCTCTCTCGAAACTTTCTCTCTCTACCTCGGTTTCTATGCCACCGACTCGAAAAATCATAACCTCGTAATCCGTTCCATATACCGACAATACCTTGAAGTGAGTGCCACCCTAAATTAATCAAACATTCTGCCTCGAAGTACGTGCACGACCCGGCGACCCCCGAACGTTGCCTCGATTTGCGACCAAGGATTTGTTGATCAAGATTCTCAATATACGTGCAAGCATCGAAGTGCTGCCCGAGAATTTAGAAAGTATAAGCTAAGAAAGGTAGGGGTTCTGTCAAAATAAAATATTATAAATTCAAAGGATTAGACCCCAGTTAGGGGTATAGCCTAGACCTTGATCAAAATAAATATAAAGGTTAAGATAAAATAATGTTTCTTTAAATTAAAAAATATAATATACATGAGGATATAATCAGAATAAGAAACATAATATTTTATATATATCAAGGTTATAGACAAATAACGGTTTTTTCTTGAAGAAGAAACAAATCGTAGACATTTCTTCATGAAGAAGAAACATAGCACATGGTTAGCAAATAAAGGGAAAGATTTCAGATTTAAATATATTATTCAAACAAAAGATCAATCAATGTTTAAAGCTATCAAATCAGACTAAAGGTTTGTAGCCGGATTAAGAAACTATCCGGGTATTTATATATAAACCTATTTTATAATAGGTCAATCATTCATTCATAAAGGTTTTCAAACAAGAACACCACATCATTCAGAACAGACAGTCACAGGTGAATAGGTTAAACCTTTTTCAGTCAAGATAAACGGGTTGTTTTATCTTAAATAAAGACAACCAAATAAAGATTTATGGGATTACGTGATCCCTATTAAAATACAAGATAGAAAATAAAAGCAACTCAGACTGAGTGCACATGTGTCTGGATCCAAACATAATTAATCTAGTCTATCAGTCAATGCTACATGGCCGCAGACTAGAGATCATAATAAATGTTCTCCAATGGACGTCATTTCCCGGAGAACCGTAATTGTGTATGTATGGCAAGTGGTACAAATCCCAGAAATAAGAGACGTTTCTGCTGAGGGTTTTCCAGAAAACTATCTTGTCTGTCAAGGAAGATTTATTAATTGTTTTTAGAGTCAACGAATCACCAGCATATCGCTGATGTATTTTTTACCCAACCTTTCAGGAAATAAAGTTAGTACAATAGTAAGGAATTAGAGCCATTCAAGAAGATCAACGCTCGCAAGGTAGAGATGGTTCAGTTTTAAATTATTACAATATTGAAAATAATATTTAAACAAGTTTTATAAAATTAAAACAAGGTTTATAGATCAAACACTCGGGTATTTATTATCCGAGAAGCTTTCCAATAAAATTAATATTTTATTATAAACAAAAGTTTCAAAAAATATATTTATATATTAAAAACCTCCGCTAAACTCTGATATATTTACAAAACAGGTACCAACTGTTGGTCACACGCCTAGGCCCTAAGTTGGGGTGTGAC